>NW_027590330.1:300000-453222 GCF_964213995.1 Mustelus asterias | reverse complement strand
AGACACAGAGCAGGGCTGAACCTGTACGAAGACTCTCAGAGCCTCACTCAAAATAGCGGAGCGTTCGGCAAATATTGTGATCAGAGTGAGCCTGAAATGGAAACTGAAATCGTGGTGATTTCTCAAACTTTTAATTCGAGAATATGCTTTCATTAATAATAAATATGTGACAAGAATAACGAAATGGCGACAGTTTAAAGAATTTACGTTAGAATACATATAGAGTTTGATGTCCCAAAGTGTTTCCCCGTCACGGTGGAAAAGACAGCAGACAATTAGGACTCAGCATATCATTTCATCCAGTAATACCGCAGTGTTCTGTCTGTTTCAGTGATTGTGATTGATGAACAGATATCAAACAGGACATTTCTCCTGCTCTTCTTGGAAACAATGGCCATGCGATGCAACACGTCCACCTGAGAAGGAAGACGGTGTCCTCGATTCAACAGGTCACCGAGAGGCTGGCAGCTCTGACGGTGCAGCATTTCCTGAGCACTGCACTGTCTCCTCGGTAAGATTCCGGAGTGTTGTTCCTGACGGACTTCCTGTGTCCTGTGGAACGGAAAGAATTTCTGAACCGGCTGGAGACGGAATCCTGAAAATTCCAGGAGGTGGTGACCACTCATTAACCCAATCCTAGAAAAAATAGTAAAATAAACACAATAAAATTAAAAATAAACTCTACTGGGCTGCGTAGAAACAGGAGGACAACGAATTTAGGTTCGAGAATCAAATTTCACTCGAAAAGAGGAAGTATTTTATTTTTATTGTGGCTTTTACAGATTCCATATTTCCCAAACTGCTTTCTAACTGATGGAAGCCCATTCCCAGTGCAGTCGCTGTTTTTTTGTTAGAAACTTCATTAACGCAGAGGGCAGTGGGAATGTTTAATTATCTGTCAGAAAGTAATGTCACTCTGACCCTGGAGTAAAGGAATTGGGGAGTCCAGGAATTTCCGGATTACTTCGATCTTGTCACAAACAGTAACCAAATGGACACCGCTTTCTCTTTCTCTCTCTCTGTTTCTCTCGCTCTCTTTATGCTACATTGGGGAACCACGTTGATTAGTAGCACTGTCCTGAACGTCTTATTCATACGACCTAGTAACATTGGAGTACATTGATTAATAGAATTTCAATGTGAAAGCCTGCTGTCCACATCTCCCAGAGTTTTCCATTGGTCAATGATTTTGCCTGACAAAGTACCGCAACAGGTTGCATTACCACCTGTAGTATTACCAATCAGGAAATTCACGAGCTCTTACTACTTGTCAGTAGGCAGATTGAAAGAGTTAACAAGCTGATCATCAACATGTGCAATCGGAAAAGGATTCCACCTTCTGTGGCTATAAGATTCTGAAGTGGGATTGGAACCCCAAGCTTCTGGTCCAGAAGACATCGTTCTGTGTCGGTGCTTCCATTATCACATAGAGCCTCTTGTCCTAAATAAAATGTGGGTTTTGGTGGTGTCGCGATGCAGAGATATTTCCTGTAACTCCAGCCGTCACCTGTAACAGCGTGAACTGATGGATCTGCAAGATTTGTCACAGATGCCATGGAGCGCCATCGAGTGGGATCTTGTCTGTGAAGCAGCAATTATCAATATGTTCCCCAATATTGCTGCATGATATTGCTGTATTATTATTAAAGCAGATCATTTTAGGTTTTATTACTTTGATATTATTTCTGCATATGATGTGTTTTTCACAAAATTTGCTGTTTATGATTGATCTGAGAACATTTATCACAGTTTCTGAGGCGCCGACTTGGATCGCACAGTACGTGTTCATTTGGATAAATAGATGAACTGAACAAGGTCACAACTCCACATGTGGCAATTTTGTACTGTTCATTTCGGAAGAATGGAAGTTTCGAAAGTTCCTTAACCATCAAAGAAGAATGCCGACCAAATATCAAAATGCCAATTTACCAAAGAGCGATCATTTTTTCCACAGTGGTTTACATTCTTAGAAATAACAGCGACCAGACGGACTAACCGGGTTTCTATTCAACCATTTCCAAACTTCCTTGATTGGGAACAATTCTGTCAGACCATTTCTGGACACTTCCTCCCCTGGTGCAAAGGACTCAATTGCTGAAGTGTTTACTCAGGATTATCACCTCTCCACTCTGCCTCATCTCGCTCGGTCTCTCCTGTCTTTGATCTTAATCAGAAACGGAAGAAGATTCAGGAAACCGAACCAAGTGCTTGAACTGTGGTCTCAGCAATGGTGTCTGCAGGCTTATTCATATAGAACAGGAGAGCACAGAACAGGCCCTTCGGCCCACGATGTTGTGCCGAGCTTTATCTGAAACCAAGATCAAGCTATCCCACTCCCTATCATCCTGGTGTGCTCCATGTGCCTATCCAATAACGGCTCAAATGTTCCTAAAGTGTCTGACTCCACTATCACTGCAGGCAGTCCATTCCACACCCCAACCACTCTCTGCATAAAGAACCTACCTCTGATATCCTTCCTGTATCTCCCACCACGAATCCTATAGTTATGCCCCCTTGTAATACCTCCATCCACCCGAGGAAATAGTCTTTGAACGTTCACTCTATCTATCCCCTTCATCACTTTATAAACCTCTATTAAGTCTCCCCTCAGCCTCCTCCGCTCCAGAGAGAACAGCCGTGGCTCCCTCAACCTTTCCTCATAAGACCTACCCTCCAAACCAGGCAGCATCCTGGTAAATCTCCTCTGCACTCTTTCCAGCGCTTCCACATCCTTCTTATAGTGAGGTGACCAGACTGCACACAATGTTCCAAATGTGGTCTCACCAAGGTCCTGTACAATTGCAGCATAACCCCACAGCTCTTAAACTCCAACCCCCTGTTAATAAAAGCTAACACACTATAGGCCTTCTTCACAACTCTATCCACTTGAGTGGCAACCTTTAGAGATCTGTGGATATGGACCCCAAGATCTCTCTGTTCCTCCACAGTCTTCAGAACCCTACCTTTGACCCTGTAATCCACATTTAAATTAGTCCTACCAAAATGAATCACCTCACCTTTATCAGGGTTAAACTCCATTTGCCATTTTTCCGCCCAGCTTTGCATCCTATCTATGTCCGTTTGCAGCCTACAACAGTCCTCCACCTCATCCACTACTCCACCAATCTTGGTGTCATCAGCAAATTGACTGATCCACCCTTCAGCCCCCTCCTCTACGTCATTAATAAAAATCACAAAGAGCAGAGGACCAAGCACTGATCCCTGCGGCACTCCGCTAGCAACCTGCCTCCAATCCGAAAATTTTCCATTCACCACCACCCTCTGTCTTCGATCAGACAGCCAGTTACCTATCCAATCGTCCAACTTTCCCTCTATCCCACACCTCCTCACTTTCATCATAAGCCGACCATGGGGGACCTTATCAAACGCCTTACTAAAATCCATGTATATGACATCAACTGCCCTACCTTCATCAACACACTGAGTTACCTCCTCAAAAAATTCAATCAAATTTGTGAGGCACGACTTGCCCTTCACGAATCCGTGCTGACTATCCCGGATTAATCCGCATCTTTCTAAATGGTCGTAAATCCCATCCCTAAATACCTTTTCCATCAATTTACCAACCACCGAAGTAAGACTAACCGGTCTATAATTACCGGGGTCATTTCTATTCCCTTTCTTAAACAGAGGAACAACATTCGCCATTTTCCAGTCCTCTGGCACCATCCCCGTGGACAGCGAGGCCCCAAAGATCAAAGCCAAAGCCTCTGCAATCTCATCCCTTGCCTCCCAAAGGATCCTAGGATACTTTTGATCAGGCCCAGGGGACTTATCGACCTTCAGTTTATTCAAAACTGCCAGGACATTCTCCCTCCGAACATCTATTTCCTCCAGCCTATTAGCCTGTAACACCTTCTCATCCTCAAAAGCATGGCCCCTCTCCTTGGTGAACACTGAAGGAAGGTATTCATTCATCACCTCGCCTATCTCCACTGACTCCATACACAAGTTCCCACTATTGTCCTTGACCGGCCCTAACCTCACCCTGGTCATTCTTTTATTCCTCACATAAGAGTAAAAAGCCTTGGGTTTTTCCTTGATCTGAACCGCCAAGGACTTCTCGTGTCCCCTCCTAGCTCTCCTAAGCCCCTTTTTCAGCTCATTCCTTGCTAACTTGTAACCCTCAATCGAGCCATCTGAACCTTGTTTCCTCATCCCTACATAAACTTCCCTCTTCCTTTTCACAAGACATTCCACCTCTTTCGTGAACCATGGTTCCCTCACTCGGCCATTTCCTCCCTGCCTGACAGGGAGATACCTATCAAGGACATCCAGTATTTGTTCCTTGAAAAAGTTCCACTTTTCATTTGTTCCTTTCCCTGACAGTTTCTGTTCCCAGCTTATGCCCCCTAATTCTTGCCTAATCGCATCATAATTACCTCTCCCCCAATTGTAAACCTTGCCCTGCCGTATGGCCCTATCCCTCTCCATTGCAATAACAAAAGACACCGAATTGTGGTCACTATCTCCAAAGTGCTCTCCCACAACCAAATCTAACACTTGGCCCGGTTCATTTCCCAGTACCAAATCCAATGTGGCCTCACCTCTTGTCGGCCTATCCACATATTGTGTCAGGAAACGCTCCTGCACACACTGCACAAAAACTGCCCCATCCGAACTATTTGACCGACAAAGGATCCGATCAATATTTGGAAAGTTAAAGTCCCCCATGACAACTACCCTGTGACCCCCACACATATCCATAATCTGCTTAGCAATTTCTTCCTCCACATCTCTATTACTATTTGGGGGCCTATAGTAAACTCCTAACAACGAGACCGCTCCTTTCCTATTTCTAACCTGAGCCCATATTACCTCAGTGTGCAAATCCTCCTCGAAGTGCCTTTCCGCAGCCGTTAAACTATATGTTCTATAATCCATGTGACTGATGATAAACATTGGATTCTTAAACTGTTTTACAAGAACAATAAATAGACCCTCATTTTCTGCAACTAAGCCCTGGATTATTTTTCCTTCTTGTCTCCTCTAAATTAACATTTCGTTCTCAATTTATTTCGCTTCTCCACTATACAGTTTGCATATTTCTTTTTCTCGGAAACAAAAAGATACGACGGTATTTGGTTGTACTTCAGACAAAGCAGAATATTATGGGTGTCCTCCACCAGTGGTAGCATCAGAGGAAAATACACTGACAAGACACGTTGTGAATTTGCACTATTTTATGGTTTTTTTCAGGCCAACCATTAGTTCAACGAAGATAAACGCAAAATACTGCGGATGCTGGAATGTGAAACACAAACAGAAAATGCTGGAAAATCTCGGCAGGTCCGACAGCATCTGTGGAAAGAGAATAGAACCAATGTTTCGAGTCTGGGAGACCTTTCGTCAGAGCTTAGCTCAGACTTGAAACGTTGGTTCGATTAATTCAACGAAGTTGCCCAGTCCATTATGACAGTAATTGTGTTGAGCTGGACTTTCCTCCAGTGAAAATAAAAATAGCTTTCAAATAGACGTCGCCAACTGAAAATATAGGTGTGTTTGCCAGAATTAAGTGATTTATGATGTCAAGAGTGAATATAACCATACTGAATTGGACCTGGCAACACTCAGTTGAGCCTTGTGAAGTCGATTTCTCGGGCACCTGGGAGTTTGCTGGGATGGATCTGGTCAACATTGAACATACACAAGCCAGTTTTGGCATTTACACGCCGAGAGTAACCAAGCTGAACTGGAACCGTTTAGACTACATTACAGGTATTGAGCAGGGTATGCCAACATCCAGTGTACCAGTGAAAGCCGGGGAGTTTCTGCCTGAAAGTAACTAGGATGGACTGAAACTGAAACCTGGCTGAATTGATATAATTGAAATAGCCTGGCAATAATTAACATAATTGTGAAGAAGGGAGACTGTGCACTCCGAACGTAACCATAGTTAAGTGCCTTTCCCTTTGTCACTAATAGATGGGTGGAAGTGGGTTGACTCAATGAGATATCTTTAGAGCCAAATTGCATCCTGTCATTTGATCGGGATTTTGAAAATTTCTGCTGTGTTTTCCACGGACTATTTGCATTTCTGAATGCAGTCAGAAGTGAAAAGCTATGTTTTGTACTGACACGTATATCCAGGAAAATTATTGTTGATGACTCAGATTATGCTGTAGTCTCTGGGTATTTCGCTCCAGGAGGTTTGAGAATTCATTGAAAAAAAAACTCATTGTACTCGATCAAAATATAAAAGGCAGCTGGGTAGCACCTGCACTCACTTGTTTCTCACAATAAATGTGAATAATGCAAAAGAAAAAAAATCTAATCATTTCCCTGGAGCCTCACATTATGTATAAATGTTACAACATTTACTGTCATACCGTACATGCTCAGACCCTCCGATAGAAATGCATGTACCTCCAAAAGGGCTGGTGTTTGCCATTTACTATTCAGTCATTGCAACTATCGGGGTTCCAGGTACAGTATGGCAGTTAGTTATGAACATGTAACGTCCTTGTTCAGCTGCAACCTTTTTCAATTTTATTAGTAGCGCATCGCCACGACACAGAATTCATATCTATCATTTAAAGTGATGGATTTTCTCCCGGTTAACTGATCCCGGTTAACTGATACATTTTGTCTTCTTTTACAGGATCACTTTATTAATTTTAACAGCTTTATTCTTCATTTTAATGATATAATATCCTGAATCTGTTACCACAATTTATCTGAATGACTGGTGAATATTGCCGTTTGAAGCAGTGTCATTTCACTCAAATAACAGAAAAAGGTATTCAAGTTATAATGCCTCCCGTTCAACTGTGTTCTGCCTGCCTCTGACCTGTGCCACACTTTTGTCCCCGTCTCACCTTGCTATTTACCACTGCAATATCAATTTAGAAATGTAGTTATAGTTTTCTTAGCAATGCTATTGTGGATGGATTACTTAAAATGTATTCTGTTGTACATGTAGTGCGATTACGAAATTGACACACTAACTATTACGAATTTTCATTTGGATACCGCAGCATAAATCAATTTCTGCAGTATTATTGTTGCTGCTATTGGAAGTTATATTTATTGCCGTGCAAACGTGTAACTTTTGTATTATCAGTATCATTGCTGTGCATGAATTATCACATTGTCACCTCTCTGTACACGTAAATATGTTATCGTCTTCTCCCTGTTCCAGTGGGCGAATTACCACAATGTTATCACGGTATAATTCTCGATATTTTTCGTGTTGTGGATATTGAGAGCAATGGATTGAGTCGTACAAATAATTGCTATCTGAATATAATGAAAGATTTTATTGACAGACCTTGGGTGTCAACGGGTTTTTGACAGTATAGGAGGATTGCAATAGCGGCTCTTTGGTGAGTAACTGGTACACGCCCATAAAATACAAAGCATACTGTTTTTGTCTCCAGTCTCGACCCTCGACTCATTACACAAGTCACCATTTCTCTCTATTCTTTTCTGATTATTTTGACTACGTCGACCGAGGCACGGTAACTGGCGGCACATTTTGCATGGAATATAAGTGATTTTAGAAACGCCTGCGGTTATTTGTACACCTCTCTGAAATTTCAGAAGGCATATTGAAAGGACTCAGTACTGCTTGCGAGCTCTAAATCTGATATACAGCTTCAGATATCGACTTCTGGTCAGATTCGTTCATTAACACCTGCAATGAGAGTAAGACTCTCTCCAATTGCGTCTTTTACATTTGTTAGTTCCCGTGTTTCATTATACAGCAGCAATTGCAGCTAATTTTCAGGTTAGGAGCTCCTTTCAATATTTCCTCTTTAAATTCCGAGAAACGCCAATTGGTTACTGCTTTTTTGATTGAAGATTTATTTTTTGTTTTAATGCAGGAATTTCCAACAGTGAATTGTTTAAGAATAATTCGCCAGATAGGCCAACTTTTGAAATTGAGCGAGATGGAAACTTTCCAGTTGAATATGGCAATTCATACTTTTTATAATTTCATATCCAACGTGTCCTGTAATAAGTTGCTGTCCATTCCTGAAGTTGAATTTATGGTTTTTCAATATTTTCTTATCTTTCATTATTATGCAATTCCATGTCACTGACCCAGCTTATTTATAATTCTTGTGAGTATGTGCATGGAAACCCGAACAAGGGACAGTTTGCAAAGCAGAATTAAATGGCAAAGTTTCAATTTCTTACATAATCTAGTGTCACTTCGATGGGAGTTGAGAAAGTAACATCTTGTATCTCGTGCTGTCACCCACATGTTCTCTTTCCTTCTCTATTTTACAGCTAACTTGGCAGTCATTTTAATCCTATACCGAAGAAGCTGTGGTCTCTCAAGATGTATAATTTACTATGTGGTGTCCATGGCGGTGACGGATCTCATTGTGACCAGCGTGATATTAAGCCGGATTGTTGGGATTTATTTCCCCGGCAGTTTCCTGTCAATCACACCAATATGCAGTCTGCATGTTGTGATAATCTACGCAACCATTGACAGTTCTGCCTGGTTAACCGTTGCTTTCACCTTTGATCGATTTGTGGCCATTTGCTGCCAGAAGTTGAAGATCAAATACTGCACGGAGAAGACAGCGGCGTGGGTAATAGGGACCGTCTGCGCATTGAGCTCTCTAAAAACATCCTTCCTGTATTTTATCTTTGAACCGTTGCATATAATTAACAACATACCTTGGTTCTGTGTTATAAAACAATTATTTTATACATCCCCCGCATGGGACGCCTATGATTTGTTTCGAACAATTTCAATGCCCTGTATCCCATTTATTCTGATTTTATTGTTCAATGCTCTGACCGTGAGACACATTCTCGTGGCTAATCGGGCCCGCAGGAGACTCCGGTCACAGAGTAATGGAAAAAAAGAGAGTGATCCAGAGATGGAGAAGCGGAGAAAGTCCATTATTTTACTCTTTGCCATCTCGGGCAGTTTCATCCTCTTATATACGTTATTTTTTGTGAGGATACTCTATGTCCGAATTGCAAAGGTTCCTTATTTCTCTGTTCCTGATATTAGTGAATGGTCATTTATCTTGGAGGAAAGCGGATATATGCTACAGTTTCTGAGTTCCTGCATCAACCCATTTATTTATGCTGGGACCCAGAGGAATTTCAGATCCGAGTTCAAGAATGGAGTGAATTATCCACTGAGATTATTTGTTAATTTGTTTAAGTTTTAAAAAGATGAGATAGAAAACGAAAATTTCATCAAACTCGAACAATTCCTCTGCTTCTCAGTGTCACACAAGGCCACACTTCAAATGTGTTTTTGTTTATAGACACGTACATAATACGCAAATACAAAAATTTATAAGGAAAACGGAATCACCGTAAAAAAAATCGGTATTGCAATGTCGAGAATCCACGGGCTTTGCATGTCTCCAAATTCAGTGGTGGTCCAGTGATCAAAATTCGACCAGTTTACCTCCACGACCCCGGTTTGATTCACGGTCAGTTAAGATGGACCAATTCATTGTACACCAATTAGAATAATATGACTCATTGGAAATGTGGAACACTTCTGAATGAGTGGATTGAGAGTTGAACATACAGACAAGGAACAGGAAGTGCCCGAACAGACCCTCGAATGTTCTCAGCCATTTTAATAAGATCATGGCTGATCTGGTATTAACCTGCACTCCTCATATTCAAGATAACCTAACACCCCCTTGCTTACCAAGAAGCTATCCACCTGTGCCTTAAAAATAGACAAAGACTCTGTTTCTACCGCCTTTTCAGGCAGAGAATTCCAAAGATTCACGAACTTCTCAGTGAAACGATTTCACCTCATCTCCGTCCTAAATGGGTGACCACTTACTTTTAAATAGTGGAACGTAGTTCCTATGTGTGCAACAAGTGGAAACATACTCTCTACATCCACTCTGCCAGGACGCCTGGGGATCTTATATATTTCAATCAAGTCAACCTACACTCTGCTAAATTCCAGCAGATACACGTTTAGCCTGCCTCACCTTTCCTCATAAGGCAGCCCACCCATTCCAGGTATTAGAATCATAAACGTTCCCTGAATACATTTACATGTTAAAAAAAATAAGCTTGCTAATACCATACACTGTACACCAAAATGGTCTCATTATTGCATTGCATAGCTGAAACATTATCGTGGTAATTTTGTACTCAACTCCCCTCGCATCAAGTGATAACAATCTGTTAGTTTTCCTAAGTATGTGATGTACCTGCCCAATAGCCTATAGTGATTCGTTCGCTTGGACACTCAGATTCCTCCTCTCCTCAGAGCTCTGCAATCTCTCGTCATTTACGTAGTATGTTTCAATCTCTCAAAATGGACATTTCTCTTTTCTTTGTCATCGAAAACTCATCAGAATTCTGCATCTGTGGATCAGAATGCTAAAAAAAACAAGTTTGGAAGCATTTGTGGATAGATAATTGAAACTCATCTTTCACATGAACCTTCACATTGATTCCAGGACACCCAGAGACAAATGATTCTGGAGGGGTCGTTAAAACCCCAAGAAATACTCCACCCAATCTTGCCAGGACCTCAATCTTGAACAGGGGTTTGATGTATATAAGGGAATGATGATAACTGCTACGTTGCACAATACTTAGTGGAAAGAGAATGTCAAAACATGCAATTACATTGCACTTCATAATTTGCTTCGTCGAAGCACAATTCCGTGGAAAACCAGAGCCATGTGGCAGAGAAATTGATCCATCATTAAGAACATAAAAACACAAGAAATAGGAGCAGGAATAGGCCATCTAGCCCCTCGAGCCTGCCCCGCCATTCAATAAGATCATGGCTGATCTGAAGTGGTTCAGTTCCACTTACCTGCCTGATCCCTATAATCCCTAATTCCCTTACCGTTCAGGAATCCATCTATCAGTGATTTAAACATATTCAACGAGGTAGCCTCCACCGCGTCAGTGGGCAGAGAATTCCAGAGATCCACCACACTCTGAGAGAAGAAGTTCCTCCTCAACTCTGTCCTAAACTGACCCCCTTTTATTTTGAGGCTGTGCCCTCTAGTTCTAGCTTCCTTTCTAAGTGGAAAGAATCTCTCCACCTCTACCCTATCCAGCCCCTTCATTATCTTATAGGTCTCTATAAGATCCCCACCCCCCCCCCAGCCATCTAAATTCCAACGAGTACAAACCCAATCTGCTCAGTCTCTCCTCATAATCAACACCCCTCATCTCCGGTATCAACCTGGTGAACTTTGTCTGCACTCCCTCCAAGGCCAATATATCCTTCCGCAAATAAGGGGACCAATACTGCACACAGTATTAGAATGATAAAGTGCCATTCCAGGCTAGGGGGCTGAATTAAACCTCGGGGGACTCGATGTGACTCAAAGTAACAAGAGATTTATTGACAACAATATACTTTCAGAGGCATATATACACACATATATATGTATATACATATAACATGTAATCTAGATGGTACCATAAATATGGAAAAAGATCATGGGCGTCTGATGTTTAACTGATCACTCAACCTGTACGTGTAAGAAACAAAATGAAGCAGATATGTTCTGATCTGTCGCAATGATTTCACTTTTTTTTAACTGAACCTTGTGGATTTTGTTTTGTCAAATTGATATGGAAGAATGAAGATGAGTGGAGTGAATCGTCTCACCTTCACCAGAATGACTGCAGTGCTATCGAAAATGCTGAAGATAAACAGGGTGGTGAATGTGGAAGCGGTTGTCCAGATGTTGCTATTATCATCTCTAGAGTCTTCAATCCACAACTGGTCTGCGAGATCTACGGGAATGTGGACTAGAAATTATTTCAGCCGTTTGTAATCTTACTGTTGTTTCCCTTCCTCTCTTATTTTCCTTACGTAATTACTTTGTTGTAAAGGTGAACTTTCATACTATCCCTACTTTTGAGTCCATCTGCCTCAGCAGTCTATCACTGCTACCTGATACCAAAGCAAGTTTTCCTTTATTACCTTCTGTTACGATCCTGGACCAGACCACCAAGTTTTTGGCAAGCTCCGTTGCCAAAATTTTCCTAATCTATGTCTGAAATTTGCGAACTATTATTTCAAAACAGTGATCCCCCTGCCCCCACGTCACCCCCCCCCCCACCCCCCTGCTCATTCTTGATTCTCCCACAAGAAGAAACATTCTTTCCACGTCTGTTATGCCGAGACGCCTAAGCATTATGAATGCTTCAATCAATTCGCTTCATACTCTTTAAATCTCCAGTATATACAAGGGCAGCGTTTTCAAATTTTCCCCATCAGATAACCTCCCGGTATTGTTGGGAGAACCTTTTCTGAACTGCTTCCAATGCAGTTGCATCCATCCTTCGAAAAGGAAATAAATACTGTTCAGAATACACCAAATATGTTTTTACCAATGCTCAGCATAATTGAAGAATCTCATAGAATCATGGAGTCAAAGAATCATACAGTACAGAAGAGGTTCTTCGGCCCATCGAGTTTTTCACACGAGAAATACGTGACCTCCCACGTAACCCCATTTAACTGCACTTGGTCCACATTCTTGAATGTATGATGTGGAGAGTATGATCTTCGAGTAAGCGTTCTCCAAGGTGGCCTTCATGACACAACGACAACGCAGAATCGCGGAGCAGAAACAGATAGCAAAGTTCCGCATACATGAGGACGGCCTCAACCGGGGTCGTGGGTTGATGTCACACTATCTGTAACCCGCACGAAACAGCAAAAATGAGTTAAACTCACCCCTGCCTCGCCCTTTCCCCCGAAACCCTGTGAGCCAAAGCCCTTACAGCTTTCACTCAGCTTCCCACTCACTCCCCTGCCCGCTCCCGACGTTGCCCGCTGTATAGAGTGACTTTTATACTAAAAAACACAATCTGCCAGAATCCCCTGCCGCCTACTCCCACTTCCTCAGAGTTTAAACCCTTGAAAAAAGCCCGCGAAAAAACGGATTAAATAAATCAATAAATAAATCACAGCACTTTACTCACCCTCAGTACTCCTGCTGAGAATCTCTCCCTCTGTCCTGCACCACTTCGAACAAATGGACAGGATATCGTCAGAAGTCTCACAACACCAGGTTAAAGTCCAACAGGTGTATTTGGTATCACGAGCTTTCAGAGCACTGCTCCTTCATCAGGTGAGTGATGAAAGAGCAGCGCTCCTCGTGCTCGTGATGCGAAATGAACCTGTTGGACTTTAACGTGTTGTTGTGAGACTTCTTACTGCGCCCACCCCAGTCCAACGCCGACATCTCCACATCGTGGTCAGGATGTAGATAGCAGAGAGAGACATTGAATGTTCCTTTGCACAAAGGAATTGAACCATTCCAAAACAGTGCAAAGGTGGGCAAGTGAGTTCGATTACTAATTGCCCCCTAGTGTCCCAAGATGTATAAATTCGGTGTTTAGCGGGATAAATATGTGGCGTTACAGGGATAAAGCATGAGTAAGTTGCTCTGTTGGAGAGCCAGTTCAGGCTCGATACGTCGAATGACCTCCTGCTGCAAAATAGGGATCCTATGGTTCAATCACTGAGTGTTAACCTGTGAGTTCCGGTATTAGGGTTAATGCTTATATGATGCGATCTTAGTTGATGCTGAGGCAAATAAAATTCTTCCCCAAGACATTTAGACACTGATTAAACAAACACTCAAATAACCAATATATTTTTGCGAGGAGATGTGAGACGTGAGAAATTTTAGCTGGAAAATTATGTTCGGCAGACAGGTGCTGCCAAATGGAAAGATGAATGCTAATGATATCAAAGAGCAACCAATGCTTGCTAATTCAACCTCCATAAACTGAATCGATACGCACAGTATTTCCTAAATAACCAGTACGTGGGAGAATAATGAGTCTCCACCCTAATAATGAGTCTCCACCCTATATCAATATCCGAAGCTCTAATTTCCATGGCACCCAGGACCTGCCTAAGACTTTCTCTCTTCACAAAGTGACTGCAGTGCTTAAGCCGCCCTCTCAGTAATAAAGGAAGTCAGGGATGCCAACGTCACAAAATGACCCATATGGAAATCATCCTGTGTTTGTAGTTAATCATTTCATAGATTGGATACATTTTTGAGAACTGAAACACATTGAAATTGACCAAAAACTGTAAAGATATTTTGTAACTAAAGGAGGAGCTGTACCCATTATGCAAAGTTCTTATCTGCTCTCATCTCAACACTATAAGTGAACTTGTGCACCCGGTCTGCTGTGTTAACGGGGGAAGCACTGAGGGATAATAGATATGGGGCTGAATGGTGGACCCACAGCATCTACGCGTGGCAAGGTCTATGTGTTATCTATTGATTTATGCAGCCCAGGCAATCGTTTTAATCTCACACCATTGATTTCAATGTTGTTGAACACAAGTGAAATTTTATAAGGTTTAGCGACACACTATTCCTGGAGTCTCCGATAACCCTGTAGGAATATTTGTAGATGCCATTCTGTCATATGCTGCTAGTGAATTCATGAAGGTACTTGAAGTTTTACATGTCCCAATGCACTGCCCGACACAAGTTCGAAAGTCCTATTGCAATTCGTCAATGTTAAAGGGCAGCAGCGACTAACATGCGAGCAGAGACATGGCCACAAGGCCAGGTGCTTCCTGTCTGTTCAGCAAACAGGAAAACGCGCAGCGAGTGTTCTGAGGCTGCGCAGACAGTGAGCTGCTTCGGGATGACACAAAGGATAACTCAATACCAATTGTTCAGCTTCTCAGGAATCATTTCTTCCTGTAGGGAACAAATATGTTTGTGGGCTTCCCTTCTCTCAACGCAGCTCTGTGAAGACATTCACTCAAATTACTGTCAAGTTGATCATGAAAATAAAATTACATTTGTCCAGCAGATAAGAAATATTTCTGAGCCGCATCGTCCCGCCGAACTCTGTCACTCTAAACTGGGCGGAGGCAGCAAAATCGCTCATAGATGGAATGGTGGCCTCGACAGTATGTTCAAAAAGTAATTAAGTTCAAATAGAGAATAACAGTCTTTGAACAGAAGCATTTCATCCAAGATTTCCGTACGGAGGTGCTACAGATAAGTAGACATGCATAAATTGGGCTCTCTGTCCTTCGAGAATATTGTTCTCCAAATAGAGACAGTAAAAACTTCGGAAGTTGTTCTTAGAACAAATAGGAAAAGGCTGATTTTCACTCGGACAAAGATTTATTTTTATTCCAGGTGTTACAGATTTGAACTTCTTGCTTGAGTTGCTGCTGGAGTGAAGTCTATTCACTTTTCCCTTGTGAAGATGTTAAAATCAGGTTGTGAATACATGCTGTATTCGGACTCCACTGGATTCTTGAACTGCCGATCAGACTGGACTTGTCACTGATAGATTTCTTGAGGAAAGTGAATGGATCTGACATGCAATTGATGCATTTTCTCCACATCGCACCAATCCATTTCCCCTGGATTTAACCTGAAAATTTTAACCCTTATCCTGTCCACGGCCTTCAACTGTTTCTCGGAAATGGTTCGTTGAAGTAAGCGGTAAAACAGTGCAAAAACAATATACATAATCCAGTGCAGGCCGAATATGATTTGCAAACATTTTCCATATGCATTTCCTTCACTCGCCTGTGTCTCTGCTGTAAGATATGATGATTCGATGATCCGATGCTGGGTTGGTGACTCGTTTCCTTTTCAAAAATGTAGGCCTCATTAGCTGCACAGGACAAGGAGGTGGATATAACTGTCACTGGTATCTTTTATCAAACGGCAATTGACATTTCACACATCAATTCGGAGCATCAATTAGTCAGACGGGAGGAAACATTATTTTCTGAACACAGCTTTCTCAAAGAATTCATTCCTGGAGCGTTTGGTATTTCTGAAAGTGTTGGAAGGACAGCCCAGTACCGATGGACAAAACTCGGTGAACATTCAAGTCTGATCGCAGTAACCGACAGTCGGGACGATGCTGCGCTCCTTCCTGACTCTAATTACATTGCAGCTTCTCAACTGTGAGTTATTATTGATTGAAAGTATCCCAATGTCTATTGAGAATTCACTAATATAAAATTTTAACAACTATATAGATACATTGAGCTTTCGTAATAAAAATGTTGGTGACCTATGTAAGGGAAAGTTGATAATTTGAATAATAATTGTCATCTGGAGGTAATGGGATATTAATGTACATCAATTTAACAATGAGAGGAGGCGAGTTCAGTGTCTGAAAAGCTGGAGGATGAAGAAGTGCTCAGCACATTGAAAACCTGCTTGCTTCTGCGTTTGAAGTATTGTAACGCACAAAGGAGCCAAGAACAGGCTGGTGGGGTTAGACTGAATTGATTTTATTCCACCCGGCACAGTCCCTTCGGACCGAGGGGCCTAACACCTTTGCCGAGTATTGCTCCGAGTCCACGAGTGTCCAACGAAAAGTGTATTTAATCGCCGTCTGCCTTACATTCGTGAGCAGATTAAATTAATTGGAGTTGAGAATAAAAATGGACTGTCAAATCTAAATCTGGAAAATTATGTATTTTTTCCAGCAGTGTTTTGAATTCCCCGCTCCACTTAAGAAGACGGCTCTGATATATTCAAATTCGTCCTTCGTTGTTATGAAGTGCGCATTGAAATTGGAAATTTAAGTTGCAGAACTTTCAGTTGGTGAATAATTTAGATCCCCAGTTTGTTTTTAACTTATTTCCTTCCAAATATATTTAGAATATAGAACATCTGATTAATGCATGTTTTAATTTCTCGGCCGGGACTTAGGGCAACCTGAGATTTAAATACAAAATTGAATGGAAATGCGGCGCTTGCGCATGGACAACATCTTACTGTAAAACCTCTATTCGGACCACTTGATTTGTGTTGGTACAAATTAGAGCAGTCGCTGTGAGAATCTGCTGAAAAGGAGTTTGAGTGGAAGCCAACTCACTGCGTTTAAAAATGCAGGAATTTTGGCGAGGACCGTCCAGATATATTTCTCTTGATATTTCTCAGTATATTTTCCGTCTGAACCCCGTGTAGAGAGAAAACAAACAAATCATTTAAAATAGCTGCCTCCGCCTCAGACTGTTGGGCTAGGTCTGTGAATAATGCATTTCAACACATTAACATGAATAGCAATTAATAATGTCATTTATTAATTTCATTAATATGAAGAAAAAACTTACCTTATGTTGATAATGTAATTTGCTAAATATGCGTGATTTGCTTTGTGAGGTTTGCTGCTCAATTGCCTCATATCTACTACCGGTATTTTACCAGAATGTGTTAAATTAATATTTCTATGCAGAGATTTTTTCAGGTTCCAATTATTTTTCATTCTCAAAACTATTCCACGCTTTCATTTTCTCTCTGTCTCATGCCGTTTTCTGTGGCAGATCGAGACCTGATCTTTCATCTCCTTCCACAGACCCAGTAGTTTTGTTGAGATTTAAGTCGTTGACTTGGTTCAGTTTCCCTTGGTTCCCAAGGTGCCTCTTCTGTTATATTTATTCTTCCCAATGTCACTGCAAATGCTGTTTTACTGATCGGAAAGCGCCCCATTACTGTTATCAAACACTTCACGCAGTAAAGAACATACAGTCCGCGAAATAAATTTTTAAAAATACTGATTGGACTTTGCAGTTGCTTATAAGAACATGCTTTGTAAAAGAAAGAAAACATTTTATATTGTTTTCCCATTAATCCTCTGCTCAAGAGACTCACCTCATTAAACATTGATTTTTTTTGTTGCTCCTGAATCGCTAGTTGGGGTTTTATGAAGTGAATGTTGAAATGGTTTACTTAACTTGTAGAATCTTATCATAATACATTTTGCGCAAAGTTACATTTTCAGTTCATTAGTCTTCAAAAACATCAGCAAATGAATAAGAAACTTAGATTTACCACGGAATCCAACTCAGATACAGCAGGTAGGATTAAATATTCTACTGGGTCTGCTGGACAGACGGAATTGAAATTCTAGTTAAATAGCGCGGTCTGGGTGTCGACCGTCGCCACAGGTGGAAGAGCATACATTGCAGAATGGAATCTAAGTCAATGAACTGCTTGTGGAATAACAGTAAAAGTTATAATTACTGCCGATGGAATGCGTGCACACATTTGGGATTGATGCTTCTCAGTGGAAGAGCTGTCTGCTCGTCGTGTGGTCCAGTGAGCTGCCTTTTGTTAAACAGATTATTTTGAGTTGGAGAAGTGGACACGGCTGTAAATAGTGAAAAGTTAAATATTAAATCGAGGTGGGACCAACATTGCTTTAACCGGCTTATTGAGCAATATACTTGATATCAGTGGTACGAGTGAAATAATCGGGAAGTGAAAAATCCGACTTCTTCCGCGAATTTGCTGCATGGGTATTTCTGATTCCTCTTGGGGACAATGAACTTCAGAAATCACAACAAAGCTTTCTAACCAAACATTAACATCAGTATTCTGTGCCAGTCACTGGATATTTGTCAACCTCTTCCCAGATACTCTCAATATCCATTAAGCTCTCTGTTGCATTTAATGAGATGTGAAAACCTGTTACTCATTCTAGATTGTAGAGATGTGAAAACCTGTTACTGATTCTAGATTGCAGGGAACCAAAAGCTGTAGAGAAGGAGTATACTGTGGAGTGATTGTCTACAGAGTCTCTGTGGGTGGAAGTTCGGAGTGGGAAGGGGTCGATCACTTTGCTGGGAGTTTTCTATAGGCCGCCCAATTGTAACTGGGAGGTGGAGGAGCAGATTGGGAAACAGATCCTGGAGGGTTGCAATAATAGCAGAGTTGTTGTGATGGCAAACTTTAATTTCCCAAACATAGATTGGAATATCCCTATGATAAGGGGATTGGATGGGGAGGAGTCCGTTAGGTGTGTTCAGGAGGGTTTCCTGACACAGCATGTGGACAAGCCTACAAGAGGCCAGGTTTTACTTGATCTGATACTGACCAATGAACCTGGAGAGGTGTCAGATCTCTCAGTGGGAGAGCATCTTGGGGATAGCGATCATAACTCTATCTCCTTTATCTTTGCATTCGAAAAAGAGAGGATCAGGCAAGCTAGGAAAGCATTTATATGGAGTAAGGGGAAATATGAAGGCAGAAGGCAGCAAATTAGAGGAGTAAATTGGAAGGAGGTATTCTTGGGGAAGTGTACTGAAGAGAGGTGGCAGTTTTTCAAGGAATGTCTGTCTCGAGTTCTACAGGACAACGTTCCGAGCAGACAGGGAGAAATTGATAGGTTAAAGGAACCGTGGTGCACAAAAGCTGTGCGGGACCTAGTCGAGAAGAAAAGGAAAGCGTACAAAAGGTTCCGAGAGCTTGGCGAAGATAGGGATCTAGATGAGTATACAGCTTGTAGGAAGGGACTAAAGAAGGAAATTAGGAGAGCCAGAAGGGGTCACGAGAAGGCCTTGGCAGGTAGGATTAAGGAAAACCCTAAGGCGATCTATAAATATGTGAAGAGTAAAAGGATGAGATGTGAAGGAATAGGGCCTATAAAAGGTGAAGGCGGGAAAGTCTGTACAGAACCAGTAGAAATGGCAGAGGTGCTTAATGAGTATCTTCCCTCGGTTTTCACAGAGGAGAAGGACCTGGGTGGATGTACTGCGGGCTCGGTTCTGGTCGCCTCATTACAGGAAGGATGTGGAAAAGATTGAAAGGGTGTAGAGGAGATTTACAAGGATGTTGCCTGGATTGAGTGGCATGCCTTATGAGGGTAGGCTGAGGGAGCTCGGTTTTTTCTCCTTGGAGAGACGTAGGATGAGAGGAGACCTAACAGAGGTATATAAGATGTTGAGAGGCATAGATCGGGTGGACTCTCAGAGGCTTTTTCCCAGGGTAGAAATGGCTGCTATGAGAGGACACAGGTTTAAGGTGCTGGGGGGTAGGTACAGGGGAGATTTTAGGGGGAAGTTTTTCACACAGAGGGTGGTGGGCGAGTGGAATCGGCTGTCGTCGGTGGTGGTGGAGGCAAATTCAATAGGGTTTTTTAAGAGACTCCTGGATGAGTACATGGGAGTTAATAGGATGGAGGGTTATATGTAGGCCTCAAATGTAGGGATATGTTCGGCACAACTTGTGGGGCTGAAGGGCCTGTTTTGTGCTGTAGTTTTTCTATTTTTCTATGTTTCTATTGGCGAATTCCACCGTTTCCTTGTAAAATGTTTTGAACGATTTTGTACAGTTAGCTTCGGCCTCCAGACCTCAGAAATATATCACCTTCTCTCGCAAAGATTGGACACGTGCCTGCTTATATTCTAAATGCGATTTCTTCTCTTCAGGCAAGAGTTAATTTGGTATGGCCATACGTTTGGAAATTATGGTTCCACCAGCGACTCATAATCTGTCTTGTGCTGTGAGCTAAATGGTATCAGAGTTTAACGGTGGTTTTCAACGACAAATACAAGGTTACGTAATTAATTCCACACGTAAAGCTGATATTTATTTGTTATGTGTTAGGTCCCATAGTTTAACAGATCGATCGACTCAGTCATGAGGAGATATATTTCTTCCCTGACTGTTTTGTACCAATGGCATTTTATGATCTTAAATGGGCCTACATTTTACAGTACCAAACTTTCCATGTCTCTGTATCTCTTTCAAACAAAGTTAACATCCCACATTCCGACACGGCTTTTGCACTCTTATTATTATACTATTTTTTGTGAGGGCAGTGTCCCTGACAATGCAGCATTTGTTGCCTGTCCCCAGATGTATTCAGGAATATGTCTCTGAGCCTTTTTTTCCCTGACTGGCTGCAGTATATGATACACTGATGCAAGCATACTGGCGTTACGGATTGAGCCCACAAGAGAATGAAGCAACCCCAATATAGTCCCAACTCAGCATGGTGTCCGACTTAGAAGGGAATGCGAAATTCAAGGTACCGCTGTATTTCTGTCCTTGTGCTTTTAGGTGGTAGAGATCGCGGTTTTGGAATGAACTGTGGAATGGGTTTTGGTCATTTGCTGCTGTGTATCATCTACACGGTACACAGATGTTTCAGGTGATTGCTGGCATGTCCAGAAAATCAGGCGGCTTGTATGGTGGCCAGCAACTTCTACTTTATTGCTTGTTAATGTCATTAGTGACCTGATGCAGGAGGAAAGGGGGAACAGGCTCAAGGTGAGAGGGGGAAAGTTTGAGATGTGTGAGGGAAGTTCTTCACAGAGAGTAGTGGGTGCCTGGGACGTGCTGCCAGAGGAGGTGGTGGAAGTAGGCATATTCGCAACATTTAAGAGGCATCTGGATGGGTACATGAACAGGCAAGAAATGCAAAGGTATGGACGGAGTGAGGGCAGCAGGTTTTTTTTTAGTTCGATCATCCTAATCGACATGAAGGACCGAAGTACCTGTGCTGTACTTTTCTTTGTTCTTTGATCTTGAAATGGGTCAAAGTTTCAGTGGGAGAATTACTGAAAGCTGAAAAGTGGAACAAAAGATATAAAGATGGAATGGATGAAGAGGGTCCAGAGATTCTAGTTGGACCATCGAGAGTTTGAAAAATTTGAGTAAATATTGAAATGTTTTCCCACAATTCTGGCAACGAGAAGCAAATAAGTGAAAGGTGTTCGATATTGTCTATTGATAGTGAAGAGTTAAGAAGGATGACTGAGTATTGTCTGCATTGGAAATAAATGACGCACTCTCCGTATTGTGGACGGCGGTGCAGAGATATTCGAGTAACTTTATCGTTGTTACTCTGTGTATCAAGTCATACATTTCATCAACCCAACTGGAGACAAGAATCACTGTCCTGTTAATTCTATTATGTAAACTGGGGACTCAAATGGATTGGGAGATTTAACTGACACAAAATCTCCCAGTTTGGGAATACGGTAACACGTGGTTAAAAGAATTTTAAAAAGATGGAATGAGACCAGGATATTCATAGGCCATAATATCACGGGTGTGGTAATTTGAATAAAACTTTTTAACATCAAGTCCTTGCAAATCATATCATGAAGAAATAACACAGATCCTCGGTGTTGACATTGTGATGTGTGGTTTTGACAGTTTCATTCATCTCGTGTTGCAGCGAAGATTAATTTTCAAAATTTCATTTCAGGCAGACCAGGAAACAGTCAGGCTGATCCATCAGGTAATCGCCCTCCAAGTTCATATCTGACATTTGACTGCACTAATCCATCCAACTGAATGTTAAATCCTGAGACAATTTCAGTGTCTTTGTGTTCAATGTTTCCATTCTGGGTCTGCCTGTCAGTTGTGAAGGAAAATGGTCTTGCAATGTTTTTCTGAAAATCTTTAATTGCTGCACCCCGATTCAGTACGACATTAAATTAGGTCCCTGAGGAGCAGGGTGAGAAGCAACGCGGCCCCGCTCCCGTTTGGAGATAATTTTTCACTTCCCGAGTTACCAGCCAGCGCTGACATGCAGCGCAATTGCTATTGCCCCTCCCCCCACCGACATATTAGGGTTCCGCCGAAAACCCGCCGCATCTTTCCGCCCCTGGAAGGGCTGGAGACTACCTGACTGTCTAATTCAGCTCGGTGCAGCAGGGCGGCCCTGTTTCGACAGTGATGGCAACATCGAATCGATACTAGGATTGACATTTCACGATGTTAGTCCAGGCAGTATGATAGACCGTGGAACATGACAGTCCTGACTGGCACTGATTCAATCAATTATGCGCCTATCGACACTCCCGCCTGATGCAGCAGACTGATGCTTCAAATTTCCAACTGAATCACGGATTGTTCCCACTGTCGATTTATATTCCCGCTTCCACTTGCAATCTCGAATATTCTGTCAGGGTTTGTTGAGGTTCTGGACACACTCGATGTTTCAAATTATTCCGATCTGACCTGCCGTATCAGCCGGCCAATAACTGTTGGTTTATTTCTGTATTTTACAGAGGCGGTGAAGCTGAGACTGGCGAATGGGCAGAGTCGGTGCGCTGGGAGAGTGGAGATTCACTACAAGGGACAGTGGGGGACCGTGGATCATGATTTCTGGGACCAGCCGGACGCCGGTGTTGTGTGTGGGGAGCTGGGCTGCGGGACCGCGCTCTCTGCACCGCGCGGGGCTCACTTTGGGGAAGGATCCGGACCCATTGTGACGTATAATGTTGAGTGCAAAGGGAGCGAGACCGCTCTGCGGGACTGTCGCTCTCGGACATGGCGTCACTATGGCTTTTCGCACTCCAGTGATGCCGGTGTGATTTGCTCAGGTAAAAAAAAACAAATCTCTCCATCATCTACAGCCTGCTCTCCGGGAAGGGGCGGATAAAGGTTTCTGAGACTGTCCGCAGTCGTAAAGAGAGTGGTGAATAATTTCAATATTCTGAAAATAGAAGTGTTCTTACATTAACACCAGGATTTAAGTTTATAATAAAGTAACAGCAATGAGAGTGATTAACAATGACCACAACCGTGCACAGGCCCGCTGTGTCCTTGAGCTGAGCGCTTGCTGTTAGCTATGTTCAGGAGAGGAGTTGTTCGCTCCTGGTTCCTCACTGTTCAGTTCCGATCACCATTCAACAAATAATGAAGCATTCCAGGACCACACGGAGCAAATCCTGTCCAACAATCGGGCTTCTGCTGAGCAATCGTTTATATTCATCTGTCCGCAGCGTTTGGGTTATTCTGCTATTTTAACTTAACTCCAAATCGCTCCATTCTTAATGCCTATTTTTTGCATCAGTGTCCAGAAATTGTCCCCTCAGATGAAAATGTGGTCCGAACCCCAGAGAAAGGGTCGGAGGCCTCCCGATCCCCCAACCCTTCGAGCTCTCCACCACCACCCCTCCCCCAGTGCCTCAACCGACACAACCACACAGCAACTACGTGGGGGAGGAGGTGGTTGAGGGAAGCCCAGGCATGCTAATGTGTCCCGATCTTGCCTCTGCAGAGTCAAAAGGTCGGGCATGCTTTGATCGGCAGGCTGTGCACGTAATTATACTTATAGGGAGTCCGGATCATGCGACACTCCGTCGGAATTGGCGGCTGTCGCTGACTTAAATCCGGGTGTCTCGGTCCATGTGTTTGACATTTACTGACTATTGATTGTGGAGGCCATAGAGCGCTTATCCAATCACTGCGGCTACTTTCAGAGCTGCAATCACTGGTCAGATTGAACGTGTTCCAAGAGCGGAGTGAGGATGAGAAGGGTCTGGAGGAGATTCATGCGTGCTGGAAACTTCCCTCTATTCTTCCCTCGCCATGAATTCTGCCACAGCTGCTGAATTGTTCCAACGTTTTCTGATTTTGTGTGAGAGGGGACTGGCTGGATATCTCCTGTCTCTCCAAGCGTGTCGTTTTTATAACTGTCATGTAAATCCTCGTCCCAAAATGTTTGATGCTATTTGGAAAGTTTTCTCCCTCTCACACCCTGAATCTGATGAATCCCAACTGTTCCTATCTGATTTCCCCTCGTGTTATTTGTTTTGGAGGAGTTTACCTTTAGAATCTGTCAGGGAGAGAAATCAGAAATGTTATTGGGAGAGAGTTCCTTTGCATTTGAATGAATAGTGCTTGCTCAATTTGTTCATTAGGTCATATTTCAAACAAATGTGCGGCAGTTGATACTTTCTCCAGAATAAAATGAAGGAAGATGAGTTGTTTTAACATTTACAGCTGCTGCAGCTTCAGGCAGATTTCACACAGTGTAAACTGACAGAAGGAGATGTTGTCCAGACTCAGGAACCAGGAGCCTGCGACACTCTCACTGGACTATTTTCCGGAACAGGAGATCCTTTCAAGGATGCAGTTCCCTGAATTGCCGATTCCATTCCAGATATGGACTGACCAAAGTTTTTGAAACTTGAAGCAGAAACACCTCCCCCCCCCTCCCCACTTCATAGTCTAGCCATCTAAATTGAAATGCTAAAATTCCAGGAGGATTTTTGATCACGTTTTGCACCTGGCCTTTGCATTTTGTGATCTGTGCACATGGACCCTCAATAAAGCTCGAGTGTTGTTTGCTAATCACCATTGAGACATTCTGGGATCCACCGTTTCATTTCTGCTTGAAGTCCTTTCACAACGTTCATTCTCAACACGCCGAAAAATAAATATAGGATTTCGTTTGATGCCTATCAGTTCGAACATCCCTGGGCAAATAATTCCATATGTTATTAATTCAGGTCCGCCTGTTGCACATTGTGATATTTCCCATCACCAGGCGGTAGGGGGCAGTTATACTCAGAATTTATTGAGATAAACCAGCGCTCGGTTCAATTTAAGGGGGGAATGGGGAAGAGTGTTCCAGAGGAATCGCTGTGAGACTGAACACGGCTTCTGGAGAGTATAAGAGTTGACACCTATTGAACTTAATGAAACATCTTTAATTATAGAATTTCTTAATGCAGAAGAAGGACATTCAGCCCGTTGAGTCGAACCGACAGAGTAACCCAGGTCGCACCCCACGTTTTTACCTCGATAATTCCCCTGAATGTACATCTTTAGATTAAGGGGCAACTAAGAGGAACCAGATTCAGAACCAATCATGATAGAATCTAATTAAGCGGATGTGAATACTTTTTGATAATAATTAGTGTGATTCTGATCTGTTGTTATTCAGCCCACAGATTTCCAAAACTAGTATACGGAGCTTTCCCATGCTCCGGCAGATTGGAGATCCATAGCAATATAGAATCTGGCACAGTGTGTGACCTTGACTTGGATTGGAATGACGCCAGAGTGGTCTGTGCTGAGCTTCAGTGCGGAGTCGCCATTTCCGTTAGAAGCGGGGCTTATTTTGGAGAGGGCGCTGGATTAATATGGAACGAAAGATTTGAATGTAAAGGCAGCGAGACAGGGCTGACGGACTGTACCCTTGTTCCTGTAACTCGGTCCGAGTGCACCCACAGGAACGATGTCAGTGTGATCTGTTCCGGTGAGTGCAGACTTGTGAATATTAGAAAAATTTCTCTTAATATTTCAGCAATGGAGAGATTACAGTTCTCGTTCTCTCTAACATGGACATACCTAACCAGACCTTCATATTTCACTGTAAATTTGTTGTAATTTTGAAACATTATTTTAAAGTATGCACCTTTTTTGCAAATCAGAAATGTCTGCGTTTTTATTCGTGGTCTGAAATGAGCAGATTATTATTGTTGATTTAGTACCTTGGCTAAACATAGGCTTCTCTTAAACATTTGATTTGACATTATTTGTGGAGCTGTTGGGTAGACGTGCTCTGCCTCCCAAGCCATGAACCCACTGCATGGATTATAGCAGACAATAACTGTGTTTGCATTTTAAAGAGGTTATTGGCGCAGCAGAATAAATGAAGCGTTTTATATTTCAAGAATCTTGCATTAAACAAAATAATTGAATGAGTTCAGTGAAGGCATTGCAAGTGCATGCTTCACATCCAGCTGTTCAGGTGAAAGTTTATACCAATGTGTAGAGGAGATTTCAAAGCATGGATAATGTGTCAATAATGTGCATAACCTCCAGAATAATACAGTAATCTTTCGAACGACATTTATTTTCTGAATTATCCCGTCCGAGATTCTGTCTAATTTTCGAGGTGCACTTACCATTTTATGCTCAGCTTATTGCTCCAGAGGATATCGTTTTATAATTGCATCGTCATGCAATGCTTAAACACCGTGCACTTTATTTAAAATGTATACTGGACCTGCTGCAAAGACAGTATATTCTGCCAATGGCACATGAGCTTTTCTCTTCAGGATGGACTGTTCTCTTTGGGTTGAAGCACCTTCCTAAAAGCATCACACATAATGTTAATTAGTTTTATATGATCTTTTGTGGATATTGGGCAATGATTGTAGATGCAGATATAAAGTGTGTTTTCCCGTTTACAAAACTAAACTGCCATGTGTTTATTCTAATTTCGATGTATAAATTATTTGGGTTTGTGTTTGTACGTGAAACAGGAAATCGTGGGCCGAGATTGGTTGGTGGAAAGGACAGGTGCTCCGGCCGTGTGGAAGTGCTGCATGGAGAACACTGGGGGACGCTCTGTGATGCTTACTTTGCTTTCGAAGACGCCAGTGTGATCTGTGAGCATCTTCAGTGTGGAGTGGTAGAGAAAATCCCGAGAGGTGCAGCCTTTGGGAAGGGAAATGGCCCAGTGTGGAAGGAGAACTACAGCTGCCGCGGGAGTGAGTCCTGGTTGTGGGAGTGTCCGATTTCATCCGTGGAAGAGTTTAACTGCTCACATGAAAATGACGCCAGTGTCATCTGCACGGGTGAGTCCCTAAAGCAAAACACGTGGTGCTGGGATTAGTGAGGATATTTCTGCATTTAACCGCCCAAATGCTACCCCATCCTTGAGTTCCATAAACATGTATTATTCATCCGCTTATCAATGTATTTGCTTCAAATATGGAGCAGCCACGCTGGCTGTTCAGCCTCCTGTCTGGCTGTGCTCAGCAGCCTCTCATGACATCCTTCACCGGGGGAGCGGCTCTGGCGAAAGGTAATATTGATTTGAGTTAATTTGCTGCACTGTAACCACTGGTCTCCATGTCTTTCTTCGCCTAGATGAAAACTGGTCACTGAGATTGATGAATGGGGGAAGTCGGTGTGATGGGCGAGTGGAGATTTACCACAATCACAGCTGGGGCAGAGTGCAGGACAACCTCTGGGATCTGAATGACGGGAACGTGGCCTGCAGACAGCTGGGCTGCGGCGAAGCGGAAGCCGCCTTTTACAATTCAAAGTACGGAGAGGGTGAAGGGTCTGTGTGGGTAAACGATGTCCGGTGTGAAGGGAACGAATCGTATCTCCGAAAGTGCAGCACATTCATATTGAACCCGAATCGTAGTGACAGCATCGGCGTAGGGGTTCTGTGCTCAGGTGAATAAACAGGTCACTTTTCCAGAAACATAAAGGGAAAAATGTAATATTGGTCAACTGGGGAATATACTTTACTTCTTCCTCGGGAACACGTAGCTGAGATATTTCACACTGGTGCTTGGATGCAGGACAGGACGCCCCGGAAAGAAAAATAAAACATAATAGTTTGGAATATGATGACAATAACAATTTAATAAAATCATTTAACAACTTTACAAATCTCCAGGTAACTTCCCTCTGTAAATTGAGACCAACACAACTAAAGACAAATCGGCAATGGGGACTAATGTGCTGATCAGTGGGGTGGGTTTCAACAGCACAACGAAGAGAGAGAGGGGGCCACGTTTAAGAAGGGGATTGCAACCTTGTGTCCCAGTCACTCACATAATGACTGTTAAATAAGTATGAAGAAAGAAGTATGAAAGACATAGATAGGGTGAACGGTGGGAAGCTTTTCCCCGGGTCGGTGGTGACGTTCACGAGGGGTCATAGGTTCAAGGTGAAGGGGGGGAGGTTTAACACAGATATCAGAAGGACATATTTTACACAGAGGGTCGTGGGGGCCTGGAATGTGTTGCCGGGCAAGGTGGTGGAGGCGGACACACTGGGAACGTTTAAGACTTATCTCGACAGCTATATGAACGGAGTGGGAATGGAGGGATACAAAAGAGTGGTCTAGTTTGGACCAGGGAGCGGCGCGGGCTAATTGTTCTTTGTTTCTCGTTTCAAGGCTTCATTCTATGATCATCTTGCTGGTGCCAGTACAGAGCGAGACTGCGGATAGTTGGGAACCTGTCTCGGGGGCAGGGAATTCAGATGGTGTTCGTAAAGCAGAAGTGGAAATGAATAGGGTTGGGAAGCATTTTCTGATCAGGGCCAGTGTGATCTCCTGGACTCGTTTCGATCGCCTCAGGGGGTCGGAGAGGAATTTCCCAGATTTTTTTTTCCCCATATTGGCCCTGGGGTTTTCACTCTGGGTTTTCGCCTCTCCCTGGAGATCACATGGTCTGGAGTGGGGGGGGGGGGGGGGGCGGGGTGGGAGTGAGTTAATAGGTTGTGATGAACAAAGCATCGTAGCTGTGAGGGACAGCTCGGTGGATCGGATATTAGGATGTAGATAGGCTGGAAAATTGGGCGGGGATCCTGGATTCAGGATTCAATCCTGGACCGGGGAGCGGCGCGGGCTTGGAGGGCCGAAGGGCCTGTTCCTTTGCTGTATTGTTCTTTGTTCTTGATTGCTGCATGAAGCGTCAGATGGGAAGGAAAGCCAAAATCTTAGTTAAAGGTAATTTATTGGTAACAAGGAAGGCTGACATGAACACTGGAATGAACTTACAGTGAAATTCCCCGAGTCGCCACAGTCCACCGCCTGCTTAGGTCAATGCACGTCTTTCAGAATATGGGCGGAAACCGGAGAAAACCCACGCAGACACGGGGAGAATGTACAAATTCCGCACAGACAGTGATCCAAGCCAGGAATCAAACCCAGGTCCCTGGTGTTGCGAACACAGCAGTGCTAACCACTGTGCTGCCGTGTGGATTGGATCCATGAGCGGTGATTTTCATGATCGCTCGGGGTAGTGGGGCTGGCTATGGCAGAGCGGTGAGCAGGAGTGGAGAGCATCGATATCTCTGAACATGACCATGATATTTTGAAGCCAATTTGTATTGACGGAAGAGAGTCCAATGCAGATCAAATAGCCAGGGCTGGTGGTGCTGTTGGTCAGTATGGGGGCAGGGGAAAGGATTGGGGAGGGAGGGGGTGCGAGTGCGGGTTAATGCGTGCGCTGGTCGCTGCTGGTGAGTTGAAATGTGCACTGTTCGTTTCGAAAAGTTCTGATTGCATTCACGTGTTTTGGAGGGGCGTCCATCAGAGTAGTTTTGAAATCTGCATTCTTGAGATAACAAGGAACTGATGAACCTTTTGGGTGAGTTCGCAAGAAAGGACACTGTCTGAAAGGTCAAGTCGCTGCCAGCCGACTTGCATATTTGCAGTACCTCTGATATGTTCCGATATATATGTGTGAACTGGTGAAGTATCTGATGAAGTTTGTATGGCAAAATGAGGCAGTGAAAAACAAAGAATCAAATGTCTGCTTAAAACATTCTGTGTGGAACAACTAATTACCACAATTACATAATTGATGATAAAGCAAAACAAGCTGCAATGAGTGGGTCAGATCCAAACCGAAAACGGAAATGTTAATATGTAGAAGATTTGTAAACTCTCCATCATTTATTTTCCCTCCGAACAGAAACTGTTTTTTTCTGGAGCATAGATTATTGTCCCTGTCAACGGCAGTTAAAATGCAGGTTTTAATTGAGCTGGAATTTATACAATAGTTTGAATTTAGCAACGAGATGAATATGTTTAAGAAACATAATATGAAACTTTCATTATTCTATTAGAACACAAGCAGTTAAGGCTCTCTGGCGGTGGAAGCCGATGTGCGGGCCGACTGGAGATTTATCACAATGGGACCTGGGGCTCAGTTTGTGATGATTCCTGGGATCTGACAGACGCTGACGTGGTTTGCAAGCAGCTGGATTGTGGACACGCATTGCGGCTTCCTCTTCATACATCGGCTGGACCTGACGCAGACCCAATTTGGTTGGATGAGCTGGAATGCTCCGGGAGTGAATCATTTCTCTGGGAATGTCCCCATGCATTGTGGGGTAACCATGACTGTAATAAAGAAGATGTGAAGATCATGTGCTCTGGTAACTGTCCTAACTTCAGTTACATTCGAACTTTCATACATGAGATATGTTCCTGATATACCTAAGGACGGCGCTTACCCTTCTGTCAAATCCCTCTCTGACTTTTTTTATTCTGGGCGTAATTATTGCTAAAGTATTTCGACAGCCGACTTCTAATGTGTTGCCTTATGTTTCTTTATCCCTCATTTCCTGACATAAATGCATCTTCCACTTAATATCACTGACTATTCTGATCACGAGCCTTAAGTTTCATCAGGTTATGTGTAAAATGTTCCGGATAACGACATTATTTTGCAAAGATATTTGATTTAATCACTTATTTCTCAAGAAGCATGCTGTCACTTTATTCTTCGCATCAAAATTCGCTCCATTCCACTTAGCAGGACGAAAAATAAGTTGTCATTGGCATGTGTATCCTGCCTGGTATTAACATTTTGATACATACTTTGCAGTCCTCTTCAGTATTAACTATACAAACCAGTTTGCTGCCACAAAAGACGTTCATTTTTACTGCCGATTACAAAGTCCCAAGGAGCAGCGACCGCAGCGCCAATCCATGTGAATCTCACACCGGAACTTTTGCTACTTAAGTAACGAGAAACTTTACAAACTTTTTAAATTTACTTTTATACTGAATGTCTAGTTTCCCATTGTCTTTCATGGGCTTTCACTATGGGAACTTTTTGAACCTCTTCTGGTAGTCTGCGCACAGAGCATAAAGCATTGGCCCTCTCACCATTCCGGCAAGCAATCAATCTTCCCCCTCCTTTTTGGGGAGCTGCCCCTTTTACTTTGTCCTGCTTTAATCTGAGTTTGTTTATTTGGTTTGACCTAAAAAGAGGGCAAGCAATCAATCGGGTCCATCATTCAAATATTTCGATTGAAATTCAATGTTGCTTATTCTTGATTATATCTGTATTTCTGTGACCTTTGTGAAATAATTATGGCAAACCGTGAACTCAACTTAGACATATATATATATATACATATATATATATGTACATAGATATACCCACAGTGCACTGTGGATACAGAATTGTTAATTGAACCATGTGGTTATTTATTACTTGCTTGACAGAGCACAAAGAGCTGCGTTTGGTGAAGGGAAAGCATCGCTGTGAGGGCAGAGTGGAAGTGTTCTATAATGGGACCTGGGGAACAGTTTGCTCTGAAAACCTGTATCAAGATGCTGGAACAGTGATCTGTAAACAGTTAGGTTGCGGCACATTCGTTTCCATCGACTATGACGCTCGCTCATTCGGAGAAGGATCCGGACCTATTTGGTTGGATGAGGTCGAGTGCCTTTCACACGAGTCGACCCTTTGGCAATGCCAGGCAGACCCGTGGGGTCAACACAACTGTCATCATCGGGAAGATGCAGGTGTCGTTTGTTCAGGTAACACAATCAATCATTTTGCTTGCAGGTGTGATTTGAAATATTGATGTAGCTCATGGAGTCAGCATGTTTGTCTTATCAACAGGGGGAGACACACCGAAGCAAGAGCAGGACAGTGCAAACGGCTGCAAGCGAGAATCAGGTTCTTTCTCAACTTTAATAAAACAGCTACCTGATTGTATTCCTCTCTTGTGCTACATCAAGGTTAATAATTTGTTGATTATCTTTGACAAATTTAGGGCAAAGTTTGCGCTTGGCTGGAGGTAACAACAACTGCTCCGGGAGATTGGAGGCATTGTGTAATAGAGCCTGGGGCACGGTTTGTGATGATTCTTGGGATATGAACGATGCCAGTGTTGTCTGCAGACAGCTGGGCTGTGGCTCTGCTCTTGAGGCCACAGGAGGGGCCGCTTTTGGGCAGGGTAACGGTCCTGTCTGGCTGGATGAGGTGAAGTGCACCGGAAGCGAAGCCTTTCTGTTTGACTGCCCTTCTTCGTCATTAGCTCAAGCTGACTGTGATCACAAGGAAGATGCCAGTGTGATTTGCTCCGGTAAGTGTTCCACTGATCGGTTCCGTTTGGGACTGTGCGACGTTGTCCGACCCATTTTTGATGAATATAATCCATGTTTTCAGATGTCTTTCTGACCAACAATGCAAATAATTGTGCTCTTTTTACCATATCTTCATCAGGTCCGGAATTATCTCCGACTTCTCCGTCCACACCTTCATGTCTCTCTGGAATAAATATCAATCACTATTCCAGCTAATTTTACATTGGGATAAATAATTGTCACACATTGGCATTGCCTTAATTTTGTCAATTTCTAACGACATTCTGAGTGTTTGCTGATCATATAAGTATTTAAAAACATTGTGGACATTTTATCTCACAAAACTTCCTTGAATCTTTCATCAAGGACATGAAGATGAAAGCACCTCCATCCCTCTGGTGATCTGCATCTCACTCGGTGTCCTGTTAATCTGTGAGTTAATCGCCCTTTTGGCAGTAATGCAGAGGAGATCATCAATAAATGGTAAGGCTCGAATCATATCCCTGAACCCACGCTGAGTCATGGATGTTGCTTCATACATCAGAGGGGATTCTCTGCCGTTTTGCAAAGAATGACTTGGGTACAATTCAGAAACAACTTAACTGAGTATTGGCCAGCAAGTTATTTCAAGCCACATGAGAAACAGTAAAATATTACATATAAATGAGGGAGTTATCTACATTCATATTCCTCCTCCACCCACCAGTCCATGAGACATGGAATGGGATTTATTTTTGTTGCAATACATTAAAACGTTGATTGCAAGAAATTGAACTCTGATGGCCGGCACTCTCTGGTATTAAAGGCGATGGCAGCAGAGATAGTGGGTGCATTAGTTATGATATTCCAATTTTTCATAGATTCTGGAAAGATACCAGTGGATTGGACACACGCTGATCTGACACCCTTATTCACAAAAGGAGAGACGCAAAAAGTCGCAAACTGTAGACCACTTATTTTGACCTTTGTGGTGGGAAGTTGTTGCAGTCAGTCATTAAGCAGGAGATAACTGATCAATGGAAAACAAAGCGGAATTCACCAGGGTCAGCTCGATTTTATGAAGGGCAAGTTGTGTTTGACAAACTTGCTACAGTTTTTTGAGGATTTAAACAGAGAGATGGATGATGGGAATCACGTGGATGTGGCATATCTGGATTATAGAAGGCATTGGACAAGAGTGTTAGATCCCAGGGGTTGGGCACAGAACATTGGCTTAGATAGAGGATTGATTGAGTGAGAGAAAGCATAGGGTCGGGATAAATGGGTCCTTCTCTGGAGTGAAATTGACTGTAACACGACGGATGACGCAGTTTTCAGTTTTCATCTGTTTACAACCGATATAACTGACCTGCGATTAGGGCCAGAGTGCAACATACCAAGATTCGCGGAGGATCCGAAGATGAGTGGGAAAGCAGGCTCTGTTCAGATTATAGAGGTTACAGTTGGATATTGACAGGCTAGGAGAATGGGCCAGAATGTGACAAATGGAGGTTAATGTTGATACGTGTATGGTCATCCATTTTCACGACAAAACATTAAAAGGGTAAATTATTATTTATATGGGAAGCGCATTCAAAGTCTGTCAGTGCAGAGGGATCTGGGTGTCCTTGTGCATGAATGACAGAACATGAATTTGCAGGTGCAGCATTTCATAAGAAAGGCAAATTGAATATTGGAATTTATTACAAAAGGACCCGGTTTTAAATGTAAAGAAATGTTGTTAACACTGGATAAGGGCCTTCGTGAGACTACACCTGGAGTATTGTGTCCATATTTAGTCTCCGTACCTGATGAAGGAAGTGCTGATACTGGAGGTCGTTTAGAAGATGTCCACCAGCTTGATTCCAGGGATGAAAGGGCTACCAACGAGGAGTGTTTGAATACTTGGGCTTATACTGGGTGGAGATCAAAAGAATAAGGGGGGATCTGATTGAGGTATATAAAATGCTAAAGGGATTGATGAGGTGGATGTTGAACAGATATTCCGCTTTGTTGGAGAGTCGACAACAAAGGCTCATAGATTAAGAGTGAGCCAAAGTAGTTCCAAATCTGGGGTGAGGGACAAATTCCCTCAGAGGGTTGTGAACCTGTAGAACGATTGTCCAAAGTGCAGGGGAGACAGAATCAGTCAGCAGATTCAAGAACGAAAGAAATATGTGTCTCAATGAAAGCTGGACAAAGCTCAAATGAGGCAGGCAGGTTTGTGGATTTGAAAGCAGGATAAGATCAGCCATGATCATATAGCATGGTGGAGCGGGCTCAAATGGCTGAATTGCCCAATCTCGCTCCTATTTCCTATGTTCCACTGTGTTCATTAATTATTTGGCAACTGGCATTTTGTTTCCACTTACAATTGGTTGCAAACCAACACTGAGTTTTTTGCCGTGTCAAGTTCTCTAACGGTACTCGACCCATTTTGAGACGTGATGGTATGAATTTACACAATTATCAATGCCAACACTGCATCCCAGCAAACGATTCCACTAATATTACAGGATCAATGCCGGTGGTATTGTGAGTAGCCTCCCTCTCTCTGAGTCAGATGTTTCACGTTCGGTCCCAAGACTTTATACGAAAAAAGTGTCAGAACTTCCTGTAACACCCTTCCAAGGCAACAATGTCATGCGGTGAGAGTGGGAGATAATCCTGTTCGGCCACGCTTGGTCTGGAATGGCGCTCCTCTGGTGACAGGTTACCGACCAGCTCCATGCTAAAACATGGCCATGGAATTTGTTGAATGTCTGCCTTTTGCACCACTAGTTTTGAACAGATAAACAAAAATATTGCATGTATCTGAACTCGCAGCGTGTTCTCTTGATTCATATCTTATGCGCTGACCTTCATTGGTCTCTAAATGTCTCAGTGTTCCTTGTGATGGAGGCAGTGGTATCATCACTGGATTGATGATGCAGAGAAACAAAATAAATTCCACCGGACCCTGGTTTGAATCTCACCTCGACATAGAGTGAGATATGAAATCAAAATCCTGAACTGAAATATAGTTCCAGAATGTAACAATATGCTAATTGCCCCGATCTTCCTCCAACAGAACCTGTTGCTGCTAGCTGGGATCCACCTTCTGTTTTATACCAAGCCATTTATGAAGAAATAGATAATATTCCTCCCGCCAAGCTATACACTCAGTCTCGTGCTTCAGGTTTGTGTTCTTTTTAAAACCCAAGCCACACTGCAAAAATGCCGCTTCATGTTTACCCCCTTTAACCATGGTCAAGAGAATCATTACTCTCACCGTGCTCATGTAGAAAGGAGACTTATTAAATGCCCTTATTTATCTTGAGAGGATTCGAGTACTGATTCGATTACCAATGTTCATTATTTTTCAAGAATATTTCTGCCTTCTGTGTAAAAGTAGCGAGTCGAGTAACTGTTTCCAATTTCCAACTGCTTTGCACCTTGCACACATCAAAGTCTGATTTAAATAATAATAAGTAAAACATTTGATTGAATATGTAAATCAATTCAATACATTACTGCTGGCCCCATGCACAGCACCTAATTACAGGGACAGATTAGTATTTGGGAAAGTACCTGGAGTATAATAGGTTTGTTTTGCTAAAATGGGTAGTTTTGAAACCATTTTTGGACCGAATCAAAGGAAAAATATAACAAGAAAAAGCAAAAAATAAATGCAAACTATTAAGTATAAAGAAACATCGCCAATGCAAACAAGGAAAAACAATGGGGGAAATGTGTTAGACTCAGTGGAGGAGCGAACTGAGCAAAGTGATATGTGGAATCGGGAAACAAGATGATGTAATTAGTGAAGGTGACAAAGGAGGACTACTATATTAGTAAAGAATGGAGTGTTAACTGAAATAGCAAAATATTCAATCAAAACGGAAATAAAACGGCCAACTCAGAATTAACTTCAGGTATTTTCGAGGGATAGTTTTTACCAATAGTCAACAATGCTGAAATGACAGAAATATTAATCAATTGTTTGTTTCAGTTTATACCAGAGATAACACTTAAGTTCATGACTTCACAAGCTGTGAATGGGAATGGTATCAACAGGTAGAAACAAAAACGAACTAAAAGCATAAAACTCATTGGAACATTTTCATCCATGCATTTTCAAAGAAAGGAAAATTCGAGCAGAGGCAGAATTGCAGCTTTTCACCGAATCATTGCTCAAAAGAGCGAGGGTGCATGTCAACTGAACATTGCTTTGATGCCATTTTGAGTGGATTGCATGGCTCTGAACAGGATTTCAGTAAAACGATACAGGGTTCAGGAGAAGTTGGATCAAAATTACAACAATGTCAACAGTAAGAACGGTTGAGACCTATTCGGAATGGCTGAACAGAATTTTTAAAAATCCCAATTGGCCTATTCATTCTCGTTTCCGGCGTCTGACCCACGGCTTCCATGATCTGTTTTCACTGCTGATGGCGGCACGGTGGCACGTGGTTAGCACTGCTGCCTCATTGCTCCAGAGAACTGTGTTCGATTCCCAGCTTGGGTCACTGTCTGTGTGGAGTTTGCACGTTTTCCCCGTGTCTGCGTGGGTTCCCTCCAGGTGCTTCGGTTTACTCCCACAGTCCAAAGATGTGCACGTTAGGCTGATTGGCCATGCTAAATTGCCCCTCAGTGTAGGTTTAGAGGGATTAAAAGCGTAAACATGTGGAGTTACGGGGATAGAGCCTGGGTGGGATTGTTGCCCATACAGACTCTATGAGCCGAATAGCCTCCTTCTGTACTGTCGGGTTTCTGTGATTCTATAATTCGATGGAATTTCACCTCTGAAGATAATAGTGTGGCAGGGCGAAGAGATTCTGGATCAGAAAGTCGGTCAACTGACCCAGACAAAATGGATTTTCTCTTAAATAATTTCCTATTCTCTGATATTTCACGCATTGTCTCTCCGAAAGGACTGGACATTTTGGAGCCAGAGTAACACCGATTGTACAATGAAGTGGGTGCTGGTTCTTCATTTTGAACCGCTGCAGCCAGTCTGCTGACTGTTCTCACAAATTGGTGCCATGATCAAATTGCAGGGCATTGTCACAGAGGCGATGAAATTGTTGTGATCTCGACTTCAACTTTCTGAATCATTCTCTGCCATGATAACATCGTAATGACTCAACCACAAACAGTTTGCCTCACAACCAATTCTTTTGTGCTTACCAGTTTCTTCAACAATTGACTCCTTCAATCACGTTGAATATTACACCAGTCACAGTTTGGGAGACACGGATCCTGGATCAGAATATCCAGAAGTGGAATCCTCCTCTATACAGGGTAGGTCGAAGTTCATATCCTACCATTTCCTTCCGAACCTGCTCACTCTGTAATATCAAAATAGCTTCTGAAATCTCCGAAACTGTACACCATGACGCGTACAACATGAAATGGCAGTGCCAAGTAGCTCATGTATTGCAGAATGATTTCAATTACAGAAATGTTGTGTCGGAAACAATTTCTTACCATTGTTCCCAGCAATATAAATTACATTTTAAAAAAGTTGCATGCATTTCCCCAGAAGCCTCTCTTGGCTGTGAAATGTGTGCGAGTTGGTGGGATCGGTGACTCATTGGGAACGGTATAAACTTCAACTCAACTTGAAAATATTATGGGAAAACTTGGCCCAATAATTCTCCGCGCTCAAACTCACTGGCCTCCACAACACAATAGAGTTTTAATTACTGTGGAAATAGACATTTGAGGATATGATTCTAACTGTCCCTCATTACTAATTAACTTCAATTCAAATACTTTTACCTCTCAGTTCCTGTTTTGTCAGACTATGATGATGCTGAGGCTGAAACCATTGACTCTCATAGTGGGCACTTGCTGCTGAACAGGGACCCTGACGGTATCTTCACTTTGACAAGTTCCAGCGGTGATCTCGGCACTCTGGGTGAGATAAATCTCTGATTGTTCCTCTTCTTAGACAGTCAATCGGGATCAGTACAACGTAAGTTGATAAGAAATTAGAACAGGATTAGGCCGTTCAGTCCCTCGAGACTGATCCGCCCTTCAGTGGATCATCACTGATCAGACATTCATCATATTGCCTCTATTGTTTCAGGGTGTATTCTATCCTCCTACCAATGTATTTTTTCCCTTCCTGTTTTCTACCTCCGTTCTCATGGACCCTATTTCATCCATGCCCAGATGCTCTCCCACAAAAGTGCTCATTTCAGCCCTTCTTAACATTGCTACTCCACCATATTCTCCTTCCCTGCTGTCATTGTGAAAGGTCGAATATCCCTGAAACTTAAGGTCCCAGCTCTGATTTACTTTCAACCAAGTCTCCGTAAAAGCTATTCACTCAAATCCAGGGACCTTAGTTTGCGCTGTCTGTTCATCGAACCTATTCTGAACTCTTTGTGCATTAAGATATAAAGCGTTTAGTGTTGACTTTTTAACCATTATTAATCATTATTTGTGTTGTGGCCATATTTGCCTCTCGTCCTTGATGAAGCCATCACCCGTTTTTGCATTTTATTGTTCTCTCTTTTATTACTGTTTCTCGTGTTTCTCCTTCCTGTGTCACACAGTTTGCGTTCCCATCCACTTGTCAGTCCACTTCATTCCTTCCTAACCACACTATCAAGTACTCGCCATAGGACAGCATTTCCTGTCCTGGCCAGGTGCAACTCGTCCAGTTTGTTTTAATCCCACCCACTCCCCACCCCCTCTCACCCCCGCTCCCCGCACCCCCAGAACCGGCCCCAAAGTCCCAGGAATCTAAAACCCGTCACCATAGCACCGTTTCCCTGCCGGGTGTCAGCTGATATGTCCTTCTGCATATACTTTGACGAACACATGGAGCTGATAGTAACTCTGAAATCACTACATTTGAGGTAATACTTTTCAATTTACTTCCCAACTCCCCATATTCGGCTTTTTGGATCTAATGATTTTTAACCCATTTGATTAATACCGATGCAAATCATGACAAGTGACTGCTCAGCGCCCCCTGCAGAATATCCTCTAACCGCTCTGAGACATCCTTGACGCGAGCACCAGGGACACAACATATCAGCCTGGCGTATCGTTTCCAGCCAAAGAAATGCCTTTCAATTTCCCTGACAATTGAATCTCCTATAAGTATTGCATTCCCACATCTTCTGCTTCTTTCTCGCACAATGGAGCCAAATGTGGTGCCATGAATTGTGATGTTACTCCTATCAAAGGTAAAGCCATTATCCCAACAGTTTCGCAATCAGTCCACCAAAAGTGGTACCTCCGCGCCAGGCCCTATATATTTTCTCTGCTTGTTTGCCTAACACTAAGGGGCGATTGAGCATGTCCAATCAACCTAATCTGCACTTTTTGGACTGTGGAAGGAAACCAGAGCACCCGGAGGAAAACCACACAGACACGGGGAGAATATGCAAACTTCACAATCAGGTCGGGACTGAAAACGGGGTCTCTGATGCTGTGAGGCAGCAGTGCGAACCACTGTCTCACCGTGCTGCCCTTATTTTGTTTTTATTAGTTAAAAACATTCTGGGCTTCAGATTGATTTTTAGATTGAAATAAACCATTAAATTAAATTGCATCATTCCTTCAAACTCAGCCCTGTGACTTCCCGTTTCACGAAGCTCCAGACAAGGCCACACTGAAGTACCTTCTGTTTTTGCCCCGAAATTCAAGGCTTCCGAAGCGACATTAATCCTGCTTTCTAATTAACTAGCTCCAGCTGAGAGGTTATAAAAACTTGTTTTCAACCAGCGATTAAAATTCACACAATCATTTCACAATTAGTTCAACACTTCACAAGTACTTGTATTATATTCCAATATTTGAATATTGTTGTTTTTGTGCAATGTTTAATTGATTGCTAAATTAATGAACAAAGTTGACTTCAGATTGAAATTTAGCATTTCATGGATACTGTGAGGAAATCCCTGTCATTTCTGTTGTCCTTCATGGAGTCCCATGCTGCGACAGCTTTCTGAATTGATTATCACCTCTGATTATTACTGCAATCTCCCGCCCTCTTGTGTGGAATATACTCGCTCTGGTGTGCAGTCGATCAAAGAATAATGCGGCATTTGTTTTTAGTTCCTGTCGCGAATGCGCAGAATTGTATTAAACAAAGAATCCATTTTAAGCACAAAGTTCACTAAAAATATGTCTACCCCCACAGTGTACAGTAGATTCGCATTGACCCCTCTTATCGGTTCTTTCCACGCCAGCTAAGAATAACAACGTTATCTCTGGCACAAGCCTGGGGTTTTACCTGTCATTGGGCAGTGACAATGCATCTCCGAAGATATACATATACAATATACTGCTCAACCGTATTTTTATGACATTTTGCAATGGGAGTGCCAGTGGAGGGATGTGACCTGTCTCACGTGGTTTCTGCTGTGATTTCCTGCAGTATTTTCAGTGGTGTATTACATTGAAGGTGTCGGAGAAAATGTGCAGTGTGTTTTGCATAGAAAGAAACAGCCAGTTGAGCTGGAATATAATACAAGTGCTTGTGAAGTGTTCAACTGATTGTGGAAATGATTGTAATTCTCACTCATTTCTCTTTTACCGTTTCAGGTCATAGTCATCAACAAATCCAGGATGTGACGTCCTCAGACATATGAATCATGGCACTAAATGAAAGCGAACGCCCCTTAACTTTTCCACAAATATCGCCATGTCGAATATGCTTTAAGTCTAGATATAAATATTGTTGTTTTTGTATCAATAGGTTGTTACTTCATGCTGTGTTTTGTCTTTTTTTGTTTTGCGTGAAAAAGTAAACGTTCGATTCAATGAACAATGAGAAACAACGTAGAATATATATCGAGTATTGCACTGTCCATATTAAAGCTGTAACATCGCATTGCGGAACGGAGCAGTTACTATAATTCAAAATTTGATGTGTATTTTTGTCAAGTGCATTTGAAATTTATTTCGTAAAAGCTTTTCTTTAAATAAAGATTAGGGCAGATAAATACATGATTTGTTTCCGTTATCGTCATTTAATGCACTCCAGATTGTCATGGAGGCGAGGGGGAGGGTCCACTGCATTTCCCAAGCAACTGAATACAACATGATGTTGCGTCCCAGCACTACCGCTCGTACTCGGCACCGTTGTGTGCGCCGGGAGATGTGAAGATGCTGGTCAGGTTTCCATGTCTCCTTTTCATTATAATTTCACAAGATTTATATCCAGTAATCCATTAGTTTTCATTTACTCCAGATCAGCCCCTGCACTATCGCCCGGCAATTCTAACCATCCTTCGGTCGTTCCGGCCATTAAAATAAAAATATGCATCAGCTGAAGACCGTCATTTGACAAATACATAAATACTGGGAATGGTGATAAAGCTGAACAATTCAGTACCATGTCTGAGCGCAGATTAAGACGGAAATGTTTAAATATCGGCCCACCTCGCTCGCGCTTGTTTTCTGCCACTGAACTTGCTGTATTCCGCTGTGTCAGGTCCACAACGACTTGTTGTCAATAAAGTTGTTGAGAAGAGAGTCGCAGAGACAGTGGCACCAGTGGTTGGAGGAGAGGGTTTATTTATTAGTATCACAAGTAGGCTTACCTTGACATGCAATGAAGTTACTGTGAAATCCACAGTGACGCCTGTTCGGGGAGACTGAGTGAGTATTTAGCATGCCCAATCCTCCGTTAACACATCTTTCTGAATGTGGGAGGAAACCAGAGCACCCGGAGGAAACCCACACAGACATGGGGAGTACGTGCAGACTTCGCATAGAAAATGACCAAACTAGGAATTGAACCCGATTCCTTGGCACTGTCTCGCAGCAGTGCTAACCACTGTGCCACCATGCGAGTGAGAGGAGGAGGAGAAACAGAAACACCAGCTGTGGGAGGAGAGTGACAGAGCCAGAGGGGGAGAGGCAGTGACACCAGCGTTGGTTTGAGTGAGTGACCGAGGGAGGGGGGAAACAAAGCTTTCAGCGGTGGGAGGATAGAGTGACAGAACCAGAGGGGAAAAGAAAGCAACTCCGGCGATTGGAGGAGAGAGTGACAAGGCGAAAAAGGGAGAGAGAGTGACACCAGCCGTGGTCGGGGTGACAGAGCGAGGGGACGAGAAACAGGGACATCAGCGGTGGGAGAAGAAAGTGGCAGAGCGAGAAGGGAGGAGCACAGCTGCCCCACCAGTGGGATGAGAGAGTGACAGAGCGAAGGGGAGAGTGACAGCGACACCAGCGGTGGGAGGAAAGAGTGCAGAGAGAGAGAGGGAGTGACACACCGACACCAGCGGTGGGAGGAAAGAGTGCAGAGAGAGAGAGGGAGTGACACACCGACACCAGCGGTGGGAGAAGAGAATGCCAGGTGAAGAAGCAGTGAAATTGTTTCAAATTTCTGTCAAATTGGGGAATTGTGAGATTATTCGTGAAAGAGTTCAGAAACATGTTGGGTGTAACGTTGGGTGTAATCATACAAGGAAATGGGAAATTTGGCATACATTAGGAATTCATTAACTAATCGCTTACTGTACAACAATAAAGAAATATTGTCCGGTAAATGGACGACCCCATGTTGCAAATAGTGGCCCCTCGTTCTAGATTCTTCAGCAAGAGAGAACATTCTTTCCACATCTCCCCTTTCAGTACCCTTCAGGATCTTAGAGGTTTTGATCAAATCGCTCCTTACTCTCCTAAACTGCAGTGAATGCAAACCTCATCTCGCCAAACTTATTTCATCAGCAAGCAGCCCTTTACAGATATTAGTGCAGGACACTTTTCCTGAACTGCTTCCAATAAATTTGCATCTTTCCTTAAAAAAGGAGACCATAGATGTACACAAGTCTCCTGTTATCATCTCACCAATGCCCTATCTAACTGAAGCACAACCTCCCGAATGTTGTATTCATTTCCCCTCACAGTAAATTTTACCCTTCCATTCGCTTTCCCAATGACTTGCTGCAGCTGGATACTCGCTTTTTTGCGATTCAAGCACCAGGACACCCAGATCGCTCTGCATTTCAGAGCTCTACCGCCTCTCATCATTTGGATAATAAGCTTCTTTCGTATTATTCGCATCAACATTGCGAATTTCCCTTTACTTCACTTCATATTCCATTTGTCAGGTATTTGCCTCCTTCTGCCCTCATCACAATTGTCAACCAATATTTGTGTCATGAGCAAATTTGGCAACCGTTCTTTCAGTCCCTTCATCCAAGTAATTTACATACAAATCGTAAAAAGGTTGTGAACCCAGCACAGATGCCGATGGCACACCACTCGTCACAGCCGTTCAAACAATTCTCCGTTTCCTGTTGGCGAGCCAACCTTCCATCGGTGCAGATACGTTATCCCATATATCAATAAATTACATTTTGTGCAAAACCTTAATGTGGAGACAGCTGACAAGGTGACAGAGTAAAAAAAAAAGACGTGCCAATGTGTTGACGCATTTCATCTGCTACCAGGACATCGACAAATTGAGATAAGATGGTGGATATATCAACCTCAACATTTCATAAACCATTCATCCCTCACAAACCTCCCACATCTTACAACTCTATCCCAACCACTCATAAGATCGGGAGATGGAAAATGTGTCAGAGGTAGAGAGAACTGGAGAGAGAAACAAAATACATTGAGAGCGCCTGATACTTTCACAAGCCAGACTATGAGATGTCCCTTCACTAGAAACAGAGAGACGGAGAGACAGGGTGAAGCATTGAGATAATGGGGAGACAGTGAGGAGGAAAGACCGTGAGAGGAAGCGCTAGCGAGAGGGGGAGACGACGATAGAGGATGACAGCAAGTGGGAAGTTAGAAAGTGGGGGGGGGGGGGGGGAAGCAAAAGACAAGGGGAGAGAGCAAGAGCAAAGGGATAGAGCAGAAGGGAGAAATATCGAGAGCGGGAGACAGGGAAACGAGGCAACTGGAGAATGGGAAGAAGAGGGAGCGATGATAGGGCGAAGAAGACACAGCGAGAAGGAAACAGCGGGAGGGAGATAGGTAGCTGGAGGGCGAGAGCGAGAGCAACGGAGAGCAAGAGAGAGAGGCAGAGAGAGGCTTAGAGCGAGACAAAGGGAGAAAGAGGGAGAGACAGTGTGAAGTAAAGAGTGAGAGACAGCAGGAGAGAGGGAGAGAGAAGGAGGGAGAGTGGGAGACTCGCATCGGGAAATTTGCCCATCACCTTCACATCATTTGCAATTTTGTAACCTTCCAGTCAATGCAGACATGAAGCCTGTGAATCATGGGCAGGCGGACTCTGTGTGGGAAGTACGCTGTCTCGGCTGAATTCCGGATGAAGGGAATGTATTCCAGCTAGAAAACGTGGACATTAATCTCACTGAAGCAGGGGCTGATATTCTTGTATCTGTCAGTGTGTAGATGATGAGGCGGGGGTCACTGTGGGTCACTTTCAATAGAGACTGGATCACAAAACCAAGAAAGGGTGACCGAGGTTTGGAAAAGTTTCTATTCCTGTGCATGAGCGTCTTTGGCAAGGTCACCATTTATTTAAAAAGAAAACTTTATTATCCTTCTGAATGTGGCTGTGAGCCAACTGCTCGAACCCGTGGTGTCGGTAAATCCACTGTGATCTTCAGAGAGATTTCCAGGTTTTTGTCTCAGCGAAGATGAGAGAATGGTGACACAGTTCCAGGACAGTAACATACGCGTCTTGGAAGGTAACCTGCAGGTGTTGATTTGCGAACTTATTGCCTGTACTTCTCCTTCTAAGTGATAGAGGTCCTGTGTGTGGAAGATGCTGTAGAACGGGGTTTGGGGACTTATATATTGTTTGTTATATATTCAACGCACTGCTGTCATTGTGTGAAAGTGAGGAAGGGAGTGAATATTAAACATGTCGGGGAAAGGGGGAGAGATGGGATGGTGAGGGAGGTGAGGGGAAGTAGTTGGAGGGGCTGTGGCAGTGTCGTAGAAGCAATGTTTCGATACTGGCTGCTCTCAAACCTCTTCTCTATTGTGAATCTACTTTCAGCCCCGTATGTAATAAACTGCAAGGAAGAGATGTGTTTTTGCTTCTGAATGTGAACTAACCAATTGATTTAGAAGAAAGTTCAGGATATCTTTGGCTTTTGGGAAATTTCAGTCCTGAACTGAAGCCATTGAAGCTGAAAATGTAATAAAACTGAAATCCTCTTTTTACCTCTGATGAAGGGTCACATGGACTGGAAACGTTAACTCGGTTTCTGTCTTGACTTAAGAAGCCAAACCACTGTCTGGGTCTAAGATGTTTCTGGACCCTCAGGATTTTTGCACCATTTTCAGGGCAGTTCAATATTCAACACGAGTCGAATGTTTTATTTTTTATCGTACTTGACTGAGTATTTCAGTGGTAATAAATACAGAAAACAAAACCTTAGCGTGCAAAATCGCGAATTCAATTCAAATTTGCAAATCGGACGTTCAGGAATACAATATGTACTTAGTACGTGGGAGAGTCGGTTTGAATTCTAAATCTATATTATAGAATCAAATAAGAAATTGCGTTCATATAGCGCCTTTCGGGGAGATATTGTGTTGTCTCGGTATTGGATTACATCACGGTCTCACTGTTTATATCACAACTGTGATGCATGCATATGGATTATCCGTGTATTTGTCGAAAAAAAATATCTTTGTACGTCAAATTATATTGGGCTGAAATGTGGAAAGAATACAGATCTCTGAAACCAGCAGAGTGATGAAACGCATTTACATCCTGACTAAAAAGTCGAAATCACATCATGACGGTGATGTTTATTCGAATTGTTTTGAATGATGATCAGTCTAATGTTTTAGAATACGACCCAGTGTAGTTATAGCCCAGTGGTTAAGCTGATGGACTGGAAATACATGGGAGTCTTCCGGTTCGAATCCTGTCCAACATGTTTCCCCTATTCCTCATTCAGTTTCAAGTTTCACCACGTTCCTTTGGTATGGATCCTGCCTTACCCGGAAGGGTAACCCCTGCCTTTCAACAATGAGAGATGTTTTTCTCATCCTTATTCACGGAATTTCTGCCTTAAGTACACGAATGATCGGCCTAATGGGTGGCAGTGATCTTTCTGTGCCTCTGTCCCTTTGTGTAAGTCACTCTATGTTTAATTATACATGTGTCTGCCTGTGTGAACAGATGCGCGTGTGTACGTTCGTGTGCAAGTTTCTGCTTCTCCCTGTCTACGTTATTTCCGTTCATTTATCCTGTGTTGTTTTTTATTAGTTGTGTGCTTGTCAGGTGCTTTTCCTCAAATAGCTTTCCAATTCCCTTTTCAAAATTGTGAATGAAATTACCTACTGCCACCTTTCGGTCCCATCAAACATGCTCCCGTCCTTTCTCTGTCTTTTGCCACTGCCTTGATATCCATGACCCCTGGCAATTGACTTTAAAGCAGAGGGAATCATTTCCTGCATACTCCATCCAGACCTCACATCGGGAAAACCAGAATAGGTTATTTTCTAATCTATGTTCGAAGCACAACAACTCAAACTCCTCCAACAACTCCTTATAACTGAAGCATTTCATCTTTGAAAATCTTCCAAAAGGTCTCCGCTGTCCCCTTCCTAATCTCTGTGCTGAAGTGGTGGCCTGCAGTAAACACAATACTCCTCATGAAGATCGAAATGTTAATGTTAAATTTCCACACAATCCTGGTGCTTTTAGAAACGATTGCTCGAATTGATAAATCTATTGGGAGTCACCGGCAATCTCCAATTTCAGGATAACCTTCAACTTTGTTAAAATTACTTTTAACCTTGGACTGCACGATTGTTTAATGTAGACCTGGTCAATGACCATCATTGAGATTCACCTGAACATTTCAATAAATATTCCATTGTTTTCTAAATAAATATTCGAACATTTGCACCGTCTCTGCTAGTGTCACAGTTGGCGATGAAGCAATGTTAAATGGACAGCTTAATGTGACTGGATAACCATTTGGATTTTTAGAAGTGTTGCCAGAACTGGGAAATTGCGACGATGAGGAAAGATCGGCTTGGCCAGGGTTGTTTTGCTGAGAACACATGAGGCGGACGGAGACCAAACTGAGGTGTCCAAAAATCTGAGGGGCCGAAACAGGGTGGAGAGGAAACAGCAGTTTCCCCGGAGCAGGGAGACGTCACTTCCCGGGGGAGTGGGGTTCGCACAGATTGAAGGGGATTGATGGGAGGATTAAAGGGGATATTAGGAAGAAGCTTTTCACTCAGAGTGTAGTGGGTGTCTGGAATCCGTTGTGTAAACTGGTGGTTCAGACAGAAACCCTTCGACTCACTCGATCAGCACCCGGATCTGTAGCTGAAATGTTGTAACCTGTAAAGATGGGGCGAGGGGTTGGGTCACGAGAAGGTGGGATTAGAATGGAATGCTAGTTTCTATTTCTCGAGCTGGTGCACCATGGGATGGGCTGAATGGCCTCTTTCTATGCCGTAACCTTTTCTCTGCTTTCTCTTACCCTATCGGTGGGCCAGGTGGAGGAATGAGTTGTTTTTAAATAAGAAACAAGAGCAGGAAGGCGGGGGAGGTGGGGGGGGGGGGGTAGGGGGGGTGGGAGGGTGGATATTGAGGCAACGCTGAGTTCACCCCCCCACCCAATAATCAAAGTGAGTTAGAAATCCCCCCGCCCGCCCCGTGTTCAAAACAAATACATTTGCCCGAGTGGCAGCACGGTGACACAGTGTTTAGCGCTGCTGCCTCACAGTGCCAGCGACCCGAGTTCGATTCCAGCCTTGGGTCACTGTATGTGTGGGGTCTGCACGTTCTCCCCGTGTCTGCGTGGGTTTGTTCCGGGTGCTCCGGTATCCTCCCACATTCCAAAGATGTGTGGGTTAGGGGGATTAGAGGATGAATATGCAGGGTTAGGGGAATCGGGTAAGATGCTCTGGAGTGCGGTTACAAGTGGTGTACCTCAGGGATCTGTTTTGGGGCCACTGCTGTTTGTAATATTTATTAATGATCTGGATGAGGGTATAGTTGGGTGGATTAGCAAATTTGCTGATGACACCAAAGTCGGTGGTGTGGTAGACAGTGAGGAAGGGTGTCGTAGTTTGCAGGAAGACTTAGACAGGTTGCAAAGTTGGGCCGAGAGGTGGCGGATGGAGTTTAATGCGGAGAAGTGTGAGGTAATTCACTTTGGTAGGAATAATAGATGTGTTGAGTATAGGGCTAACGGGAGGACTTTGAATAGTGTGGAGGAGCAGAGGGATCTAGGTGTATGTGTGCATAGATCCCTGAAAGTTGGGAATCAAGTAGATAAGGTTGTTAAGAAGGCATATGGTGTCTTGGCGTTTATTGGTAGGGGGATTGAATTTAGGAGTCGTAGCGTTATGTTGCAACTGTACACAACTCTGGTGCGGCCGCACTTGGAGTACTGTGTGCAGTTCTGGTCCCCACATTACAGGAAGGATGTGGAGGCTTTGGAGAGGGTGCAGAGGAGGTTTACCAGGATGTTGCCTGGTATGGAGGGGAGATCCTATGAGGAGAGGCTGAGGGATTTGGGATTGTTTTCGCTGGAAAGGCGGCGGCTAAGAGGGGATCTTATTGAAACATATAAGATGATTAGAGGTTTAGATAGGGTGGATAGTGATAGCCTTTTTCCTCTGATGGAGAAATCCAGCACGAGGGGGCATGGCTTTAAATTGAGGGGGGGTAGTTATAGAACCGATGTCAGGGGTAGGTTCTTTACCCAGAGGGTGGTGAGGGATTGGAATGCCCTGCCAGCATCAGTAGTAAATGCGCCTAGTTTGGGGGCGTTTAAGAGATCCGTAGATAGGTTCATGGACGAAAAGAAATTGGTTTAGGTTGGAGGGTCACAGTTTTTTTTTAACTGGTCGGTGCAACATCGTGGGCCGAAGGGCCTGTTCTGCGCTGTAATGTTCTATGTTCTATGCTCTGTCAATGCAGACTCGATGCACTGTCGGGATTCTATGGTTTTAATTGGGGCTGGTTTGATACCAAGGGAAGAGCGTCAAGCTGCTGCGCGGAAAATTCACTCTCTGGCTTTAAACGCTCTGCAATGCAGAGACTGGAGAGGAGTGTACAACAGGGGGCAGCATTGCAGCTTCTTTCCCCCCATTGAAACTGGGATTGTTGCTCCATCTGCTGCACCATCCCAACCACATCCACTGGGGGCAACCTGGACAATGGGCTGCAGGGAGACCTGCGCCTGCGCCACAATCACACCCACCGCCGGCGGCCATCTTGGGTTGCCAGGGTTGACGGCCGGCGGCCATCTTGCGTTGGCGTGGGAGAACGGCTGGCGGCCATCTTGCGTTGCCAGTGGAGACGGCCGGCCCTCTTTTTAGGTCAAACCAAATAAACAAACTCAGTGGAGACGGCCGGCGGCCATGTCAGGGCGACAGCTTCAATGGGGCGGCGACCCGCCCGCTACCCTCTGGGAGAATTCCCCTCATGCGCATGCGCACAGGCAGCTACATGTTAATCTTCTTTAAATGTTGATGATTTTAATTATGATCCTCTCGTCACAATTTCGGTTCCTGCTCGATTCACGAACGTCGCTTCATTTTCTATTTTTTTTAAAAATGTGACCTGTGCGATGCCGTCTGGGTGAAAGTTCTGCACATGCGCAGTTCAGCCACCGGCATTTTGATATAAATATGCATTTTATTTAATTTTAATTCCGTTCCTGGCGGGTTGTCCGGCTCAGAATTTCTCTCACTTTCTCCTTTTTATTGAAAAATAAAAGGCTGGGAGGGCCTCGCGGTGACTTTATAACAATATGACGATGGTCCCGCCCCTCCACAGACCGCAGATGTTCCATCCCTGAGCAGCGTCCAGGCATATTCCGTATGCGTGGAGCCATTCCTGCGCCTCTTGCGGAGGAAGTTGTCAGGTTTGGCCCTGCGCAGACCGGACGTAGGGGTGGTCCTGTCAGCTTACGCCGATGACGTGCTCCTCATGTTCACGGACCCGGCTGACCTGCGGAGGATGCGAGAATGCCAGGCGGTGTACTCTGCCGCGTACTCCGCCAGGATCAATGGGGCCAAGTGCTCCGGACTCCTTGTTGGTCCTTGGGAGATGGACCACCTTCCGGAGGAGCTCAGGCCTTTTACCTGGAGCAGGACCAACCTCCTCTACTTGGGGGCCCATCTCTGCCCAGCCGAGGAATCCTGGCCGGCGAACTGGCGGGAGCTGGAGGCCAAAGTCTCCGCCTGCCTGAATCGCTGGACAGGACTGCTCCGAGTGCTGTCCTACGGGGCACGAGTTTGCATCATAAACCAGCTGGTCGCCCCCACGCTGTTGTACCGGCTGGTCCCTTTGACCCCTCCCCCTGGCTTTGTCGCCAATATCCAGAGAACCCTCGTGCGGTTCTTCTGGGACAATCGACTGCACTGGGTCCCTGCTGCGGTTCTGTATCTCCCGCTTGAGGAGGGCGGACAAGGTCTGGTGTGCCTCCGCACTCAGATAGCGACCTTCCGCCTCCAGGCCCTGCAGAGGTCCCTTTACGTTGAGCCCCCTCCACAATGGTGTGCCATGGCGACGTATTTCTTCCGCCAGTGTCACGGCCTCAATTATGACGTGCAGCTCCTGCATATCGAACTGGGGCGTGCTTCGAACGCGCTGCAGGAGTTGCCCGTCTTTTACGAGGACCTCCTCACTGTCTGGAACACGGTCGCCTCGCGACGCAGCTCCCCCCCATCAGGAGGAGCGGCTCTCGTGCGAGAGCCGCTGCTCAGGAATTCGCTCCTCCAGCCGTATAACTTCAGGTGGCTGGCGGAGAGGAGGGCTGTGGACGCCGGGGTGACCAGAATCGGGGACGTGCTCGATGGCGGAGGGGCGGGCTGGATGAGTCCCCGCGTGCTGGCTGAGCGCGCGGGGACGACCGTCCGGCGCGCGACCAAAGCCATCCTAGATCTTAGGACGGTCGTGCTTGGCCCCGAAACTGCACGCAAACTCGAGGCGGCGCCGGCGTGCGGTGGGATCCCGCCCAAGCGTTCCTCTGTTAGGATGGAATTCCACATTGGCCCAAAACCTCAACCCCCCTCCCTGGGTGAGGTGCCCCACAGCCTGAGGCGCCTCGCGGAAATGTCCTCCGTGCCTTTTTCTACTGCGCGGAGGCGTTTCCTGTGCGGGCTGCTGCTGCACACCCTCCACTACCGCCTCCTCGCCTGTCGCCCGGATACACCTTGGCGGGCCTTGTTGCCGCCGGGCGGCGGGGGTCCCCGCTGGAGGTCCCTCTACGGAGGGATCTCCCCCAATTACGTCGGGGACCTGGGGTGGAGGGTGATGAATGCAGCAGTGCCGCACAACCCTAGTATTCACTGGTTCACAGGTTCCGAAGACTGCCCTTTCTGTTGCCTTGTGGAGTCCATGGACCATGTCTATGTTGTGTGTCTTAGGCTGCACTCCCTTTATGTTTTCCTAAAGAACCTTTTATTGATGTTTTGTTTGCACTTCAGTCCCACGCTCCTGATCTACGGACACCCGGTGTGGAGAGTGGAGGGTCGGGATGGCGACCTCCTCGTGAACCTGCTCCTGGGCCTGGCGAAACGCGCCATTTACCGGTCCAGGCAGCGGGCGATCGAGGGGGCCGTCCATCCTGACTGTCTCCCCCTCTACCGCGGCTACGTTCGCGGCCAGGTGTCCGTGGAGAGGGAGCATGCGGTGTCCACGGGCGCGGTTGACACCTTCCGCGCCCGCTGGGCACCGCAGGGGTTGGGGTGCATTATTGACCCTAATAATCACATTTTAATTTGATGTTTTTAAGTTTCCTTTGTACTTTGATTTCTGTTCGGGCTGTTGCCCCTCCTTTTGGAGAGCTGCCCCTTTTACTTTGTCCTGATTTAATCTGAGTTTGTTTATTTGGTTTGACCTAAAAAGAGGGCAGCGCCCAGGCGCAGATGACACTGGGTGGAGAAGCAGCTGGGAGCGCTACAGCGACCCCTGGCGACCAGGAGGAGAAACAGCAGTCGCACCAGTGTCGTCTCTGCCCAAAAGCTTCCCCAGTTCAGCTGTTCAGAGGCACTGGGAACCAGTTCAAATGTCAGCACCTTCTCAAATTTACCCCCATCCACACCCGCCTCCCTCCCTCCATCCCTCCCGACAACAAGAACCATTCATTCAGCACAACAGCTTCCCTCTCATTCCCCCAGCCTGTATTCCAGACTTTTTCAAATTCACTTTGCTCCCAGTTACACCGTTAGATATTACAATTAAAACTTCATCATTTCTCCAATTTAATATTTGTTCAGGGTGATCACAGACATCAGATAAATAATCAATGCAACTCCCAGTGGGTGAGAAATCGACTGGAAGCTGCACCTGAATCTCCTCTTGTTTGGTCAATCATAACAGACCAATCTGGGACATTGACATGTAATAATTAACTTCAGCAGCTGAGGCGGCACGATAGCACAATGGTTAGCACTGCTGCTTCACAGCTCCAGGGACCTAGATTCGATTCCCGGCTTGGGTCACTGTCTGTGTGGAGTTTGCACATTCTCCTCGTGTCTGCGTGGGTTTTCTCCGGGTGCTCCGGTTTCCTCCCACAGTCCAAAGACGTGCGGGTTAGGTTGATTGGCCATGCTAAAAAACTGCCCCTTAGTGTCCTGAGATGCATAGGCGAGAGGGATTAGTGGGTAAATGTGTAGGGATATAGGGTTAGGGACTGGGTGGGATTGTGGTCGGTGCAGACTCGATGGGCCGGATGGCCTCTTTCTGCACTGTAGGATTTCTGTGAGTTTTATTTTTTAACCTCAAGGTCTTTGCCACATTTAGAAATTAAAATAATCCGTGCTGCCAAACAAGGGAAATACTGTTGAAGCTTTATAAGGCTCTTGTCAAACCACACTTGGAGTATCATGAGCAATTTTGGGCCCTGTATCAAAGGAAAGGTGTGATGGTCCTGGAGAGAGTCCAGCAGAGCTTCATGATGTATGAGGAGCATTTGAGGACTCTGGGTCTGTACTCAATGGAGTTTAGAAGGATAACCGGGGGCGGGGGGGGGGGGGGGGGTTGGCGGAAGGGGGGGGGGGGGGGGGATGGTGGTGGGAAGGGGCGGTGCTCAATTAAACTTACAGAATACCGAAAGGCTTGGGTAGAGTGGATGTGGCAAAAATGCTTCCATTCATAGGACAGACGATGATCCGAGGGCACAGCCTCAGAATAATAGAACACAGCACATTACAGCGCAGTACAGGCCCTTCGGCCCTCGCTGTTGCGCCAACCGTGAAACCAATCTAATGCCCCTCTAACCTACACTATTCCAATACCTTCCATATGTTTATCCAATGACCATTTGAATGCCCTTAATGTTGGCGAGTCCACTACTGCTGCAGGCAGGGCATTCCACACCCTTACTACTCTCTGAGTAAGGAACCTACCTCTGACATCTGTCCTATATCTATCACCCCTCAATTTAAAGCTATGCCCCCTCGTGCTAGCCATCACCATCTGAGGAAAAAGGCTCTCACTGTCCACCCTATCTAATCCTCTGATCATCTTGTCTGCCTCTATTAAGTCACCTCTTAACCTTCTTCTCTCTAACGAAAACAGCCTCACGTCCCTCAGCCTTTCCACATAAGACTTTTCCACCATACCAGGCAACATCCTGGTAAATCTCCTCTGCACCCTTTCCAATGCTTCCACACCCTTCTGATAATGCGGCGACCAGAACTGTATGCAATACTCCAACTGCGGCCGCACCAGAGTTTTGTACAGTTGCACCATGATCTCATGGCTCCGAAACTCAATCCCTCTCCCAATCAAAGCTAACACACCGTACGCCTTCTTAACAACCCTGGCAACCTTGGTGCCAAATTTCAGGCATCTATGCATATGGACACCGAGATCTCTCTGCTCATGCACACTACCAAGAATCTTACCATTAGCCCAGTACTCTGTATTCCTGTTACTCCTTCCAAAGTGAATCACCTCACACTTTTCCACATTAAATCCCATTTGCCACCTCTCAGCCCAGCTCTGCAGCTTATCTATATTCCTCTGTAACCTGCAACATCCTTCCGTACTGTCCACAACTCCACCGACTTTAGTGTCGTCCACAAATTTACTAACCCATCCTTCTACACCCTCATCCAGGTCATTAATAAAAATGACAAACAGCAGTGGCCCCAAAACAGATCGTTGTGGTACACGACTAGTAACTGAACTCCAGGATGAACATTTCCCATCAACCACCACCCTCTGTCTTCTTACAGCTGGCCAATTTCTGACCCAAACCGCTAAATCATCCTCAATCCCATGTGCCCATATTTTCTGCAGTACCTTACCGTGGGGAAGCTTATCAAACGCTTTACTGAAATTCATGTACACCACATCAACTGCTTTACCCTCATCCACCTCTTTGGTCACCTTCTCAAATAACTCAATAAGGTTTGTGAGGCACGACCTACCCTTCAAAAAACCGTGTTGACTATCCCTAATCAAGTTATTACTTTCTAGATGTTTATAAATCCTATCTCTTATAATCCTTTCCAAAACTTTGCCCACAACAGAAGTAAGGCTCACTGGTCTATAATTACCAGGGTTGTCTCTACTTCCCTTCTTGAAAAAGGGGACAACATTTGCTATCCTCCAGTCTTCTGGCACTATTCCTGCAGACAATGAGTACGTAATGATCAAAGCCAAAGGCTCTGCAATCTCCTCCCTTGCCTCCCAGAGAATCTGAGGATAAATCCCATCCGGCCCAGGGGGATAATCTATTTTCACACTTTCCAGAATTGCTAACACCTCCTCCTTATGAACCTGAATCCCGTCTAGTCCAGTAACCTGTATCTCAGTATTCTCCTCGACAACATTGTCTTTTTCCTGTGTGAATACTGACGAAAAATATTCATTTCGCACGCCTCTCCGATCTCTTCGGACTCCACGCACAACTTCCCACTACTATCCTTGACTGGCCCTAATCTTACCCTCGTCATTCCTTTAAAGTGAATAAAATGATGACCCTTTAGTACCGAGATGAGCAGCACTTTCTTCAGCCAGAGGGTGGTGAATCTGTGGAATTCATTGCCATTGTGCAGGCCAGTTCATTGAGTGTATTTAAGACAGAGACATAGAGTCATAGAGGTTTACAGCATGGAAACAGGCCCTTCGGCCCAACTTGTCCATGCCACCCTTTTTTTTTACACCCCTAAGCTGATCCCAATTGCCCGCATTTGGCCAATATCCCTCTATACCCATCATACCCATATAACTATCTAAATGATTTTTAAAAGACAAATTTGTACCCGCCCCTACTGCTACTTCTGGCAGCTTGTTCCAGACACTCACCCCCCTCTGTGTGAAGAAATTGCCCCTCTGAACACTTTTGTATCTCTCCCCTCTCACGTTAAACCTATGCCCTCTAGTTTTAGACTCCCCTACCTTTGGGAAAATATATTGACTATCTCGCTGATCTGTGCCCCTCATTATTTTTTAGACCTCTATAAGATCACCCCTCAGCCTCCTACGCTCGAGAGAAAAAAGTCCCAGTCTTTCCAGCCTCTCCTTATAACTCAATCCATCAAGTCCCGGTAGCATCCCAGTGAATCGTTTCTGCACTCTTTCTAGTTTAATAATATCCTTTCTATAATAGGGTGACCAAAATTGCACACAGTATTCCAAGTGTGGCCTTACCAATGTCTTTTACAACTTCAACAAGACATTCCAACTCCTGTATTCAATGTTCTGAAGATGAAACCAAGCATGCTGAATGCCTTCTTCACCACTCTGTCCACCTGTGACTCCACTTTCAAGGAGCTATGAACATTTACCCCTTGATCTCTTTGCTCTGTAACTCTTCCTAATGCGCTACCATCAACTGAGTAAGTCCTGGCCTGGTTCAATCTACCAACATGCATCACCTCTCATTTGTCTAAATTAAACTCAATCTGCCATTCATCAGCCCACTGGCCCAATTGATCAAGATTCCGTTGCAATTGGAGATAACAAAGAACAATACAGCACAGGAACAGGCCCTTCGGCCCTCCAAGCCCGTGCCGCTCCCTGGTCCAAGCTAGACCATTCTTTTGTATCCCTCCATTCCCACTCCGTTCATGTGGCTGTCTAGATAAGTCTTAAACGTTCCCAGTGTGTCCGCCTCCACCACCTTGCCTGGCAGCGCATTCCAGGCTCCCACCACCCTCTGTGTAAAATATGTCCTTCTGATATCTGTGTTAAACCTCCCCCCCTTCACCTTGAACCTATGACCCCTCGTGAACGTTACCACCGACCTGGGGAAAAGCTTCCCACCGTTCACCCTATCTATGCCTTTCATAATTTTATACACCTCTATTAAGTCTCCCCTCATCCTCCGACTTTCCAGGGAGAACAACCCCAGTTTACCCAATCTCTCCTCATAACTAAGCCCCTCCATACCAGGCAACATCCTGGTAAACCTCCTCTGTACTCTCTCCAAAGCCTCCACGTCCTTCTGGTAGTGTGGCGACCAGAACTGGATGCAGTATTCCAAATGCGGTCGAACCAACGTTCTATACATCTGCAATATCAGACCCAACTTTTATACTCTATGCCCTGTCCTATAAAGGCAAGCATGCCATATGCCTTCTTCACCACCTTCTCCACGTGTGACATCATCTTCAAGGATCTGTCGACTTGCACACCCAGGTCCCTCTGCGTATCTACACCCTTTATGGTTCTGCCATTTATCGTATAGCTCCTACCGACATTAGTTCTACCAAAATGCATCACTTCGCATTCATCAGGATTGAACTCCATCTGCCATTTCTTTGCCCAAATTTCCAGCCTATCTGTATCCTTCTGTAGCCTCTGACAATGCTCCTCACTATCTGCAAGTCCTGCCAATTTTGTGTCGTCCGCAAACTTACGTTTTTCACTGTCCACTATACCACCAATCTTAGTGTCATCTGAAAACTTATGAAACATGCTTCCTATATTCTCGTCCAAATCATTAATATAAATGACAAATAACAGTGGACCCAGCACTGATCCCTGATGCACAGCGCTGGTCAAGGCCTGCAGTTTGAAAAACAATCTTCCACAACCACCCTCTGACTTCTGTCAAGAAACCAATTTTGTATACATTTAGATATCTCACCCTGGATCCCGTGAGGTTTAGCTCTGTGCAACAACCTCCGATGTTAAAGGCAAGGTAAAGAGCTAAATACATTCTTGATTGGTAAGGGGATCAAATATTATGGGGAAAAGGCAGGACAAAGGGAATGACAAACTTATCAGCCACGATTAAATGGCAGAGTCGTCTCGATGAGCAGAACAGCTGAATTCTGCTCCGATATCTCATGGTCTCACGAGTTTCACGCTCACTGTTCGCTACAAAATTTGTACTGGTCCCCCCGTCTTTATTAGCTTCAGTGGACGTATTAGTTTCAGGATTCGAGTGATTCTCAATTAGCATTTAACAAATTAACCAGCAAGCATTTAATTTCAAATAAGTAGTTATAAAGATTGTAAAATTAGGAATATTCATTACAATTACAGAGCGGCAGCATTAACTCTCTCTCTTCCAAGACTCAATAACATACATCATGTCACATTATGAGCAGTATTGAGTGAAACTAGCACAGACCAGACAACACAATAAAGTTAATTTAAACAATAAATGATATGAATAGTTTGTTCTGAAGAAATGATACCATTTTGAAAGTGATTAATTCATTGTCTTTGAAGAATTTCCCTGATTCAATGTGACGTTTTATTGGTGTTGAATATCGATCCACTTTTCAGCGCCGGCAGCTGCAACTGCAGATGGATGAAAAACAACTAACTGGCAAACGTCAGGTAAAATCTGTCATGGTAAAACAAACAGTTTTATAAATAATGGTAATATTTGACATCATGCCTCCGTCCTGAGATCTTTGGGATAATCCAAAATAAATCATACATTCAGAAATTAAATAAAGCGAAATTGAGTGTGCAGGAACAGACTGAAATTGTGAATTATAACTTTCTATGCAATAGCTCCGCATCTGCACAGTGAGATATAAGGAACAAGGAAAGAGGACACTGCTTTTCCGAGGCTTTGATCTGGTGCAATGCTGCGCCAGTGTTCCTTTTTTGCTTTCGTTCTGGGGATGTCGGCTTCAGAGGAAATGTTTTCATTTGTTGTCCAACTTAAATTTCATTTGGCTACGGGGTGATGAGAATTCATTAACCACTGCAGCCCATGTGTTTCTTGCTTGTTGTGGTTTGTGATGTATGTTTCCGTGGGTGTGTGGCTGTGTGTTGTTTAAGAGAGATTCTGTGTTTCTCTCTGTAAGTCTGTGTTGCAGTACATGGATAAGAATGTGCAACTATGTGGGTTTGTGTGTGTGTGTTTGTGAGAGTGTTTCTTTGTGCCTGTGAGCATGTGTGTAAGTTTGTCAGTGTGTGAATGAGTGTGTAGGTGTCAGTTTATATCTGTGTGTATGTGTGTGCGTGTCTGCAGGGATGTGTATAGGATGTCCGGATGTGTCTATGTGTATGATTATGTATCTGTATGTCTGGGTGTGAATGTTTCCATGCTTATATCTCTCTCTGTATTGCTGTGTGTGTCTGTGTGAATGTTTTTGTGAGATTATGCTTGTGATTGTGTTTTTGTGTGGGAATGTCAGCAGCTTTGTGAACAAAGAACAAAGAAAATTACAGCACAGGAACAGGCCCTTCGGCCCTCCAACCCTGCACCAACCATGCTGCCCGACTGAACTAAAAACCCCTACCCTTCCGGGGACCGTATCCCTCTATTCCCATCCTATTCGTGTATTTGTCCAGTCGCCCCTTAAAACTCACGATCGTATCTGCTTCCACTACTTCCCCCCTGGCACCGAGTTCCAGGCACTCACCACCCTCTGTGTAAAAAAACTTGCCTCGTACATCTCCTCTAAACCTTGCCCCTCGCACCGTAAACCTATACCCCCTACTAATTAACACTTCCACCCTGGACAAAAGCTTCTGACGTTCCACTCTGTCCACACCCCTCATAATCTTGTAGACTTCTATCAGGTCACCCCTCAACCTCCGTCGTTTCAGTGAGAACAAACCAGGTTTCTCCAACCTCCCCTCATACCTAATGCATTCTATGCGAGGCAACATCGTGGTAAGTTTTTTCTGTACCGTCTCCAAAGCCTGCACATCCTTCTGGTAGTGTGGCGATGAAAATTGAACACTATATTCCAAATGCAGCCTAACTAAGGTTCTATAAAGCTGCAACATGACTTGCCAATTTTTAAACTCAATGCCCCGGCCGATGAAGGCAAGCATGCCGTAGGCCTTCTTGACTTCCTTCTCCACCTGCGTTGCCACTTTCAGTGACCTGTGTACCTGTACACCCAGATCCCTCTGCCTATCAACACACTTAAGGGTTCTGCCATTTACTGTATATTTCCTATCTTTTCTAGACCTTCCAAAATGCATTACCTCATATTAGTCCGGATTAAACGCCATCTGCCATTTTTCTGCCCAAGCCACCAACCGATCTATATCCTGCTGTATCCTCTGATGGCCCTCATCGCTGTCTGCAAATCCACCAACTTTTGTGTCATCCACAACCTTACTGATCAAACCAGTTAGTAATTCGTCCAAATCATTTATATATATTACGAGCAGCAAAGATCCCAGCACTGATCCCTGAGGAACGCCACTTGTCAGTCCTCGATTCAGAAACACACCCTTCCACTGCTACCCTCTGTCTTCTATGACCCAAGCCAGTTCTGTATCCACCTTGCCAGCTCACCTCTGAGATTGAGATTATAAAGCAGAAATATATTCAACCTTAGTATTGGAATCAAATGAACCAACCCGTGCGTTCGGGTTTTAATCGTTCCAGAAATAAATGAAGTAACATTTACCGTGTGTGTGTGTTTGTTGTGGGTTAAGGAATGGTCATCCTGCTTCACCAGAGTCAACAGTGAAACTTTCCCTGATAAATATGTGGGAACTTTTGTTGAAGTTGATAACTGGCAGGGTAAACAGGGGCAGGGTGCGAGAGTGGAGGTCGAGCATTTGGATTCCAATGGAGCTGCTCTCTGTGTCACCGAAACCTGTGGAATTGTAGAACAAGAGCTGCAACATGGGAATAGTTTGTTTTGAACTTATTTTTTGGTCGAGAACAGACAAAATGTGGATAAAGGTTGTAATTGTCTTTTAAACTGTTTGTGTTTTCAATGTTCAAAGAATCAATCTGTGAAATTGAGACAATTATCTTGGAAACATTAAAAAACCGTCAGCAAGATCCAGTGCATCACAGAATTCACTGCAGAAGGAGGCCATTCGGCCCATTGAGTCTGCACCAACCACAATCCCACCCAAGCCCTATCCTCATAACCCCATGCATTTTATCCTAGCTGGTCCCCCTGACACTAAGGCGCAATTTAGCATGGCCAATCCATCTAACCCGCACATCTTTGGAGTGTGGGAGGTAACTGGAGCACCCGGAGGAAACCCACACAGACACAGGGAGAACCTGCAGACTTCACACAGACAATGACTGAAGCCGAACCCCGAATCGAACCCCGGTTCCTGGCGCTGTGAGGCAGCAGTGCAAACCACTGTGCCACCGTGCAAGATTAAATATTGACAATGTCAATGACACAGGAATTACAGAGTGCAGCACAGTTTACCCACTCCCATTCTGAATGGGATTAGTGTCTGATAACTGCACCAAATGTGCACATTACAGTCTGAGATAATCTCCTGACAATATCTCCCATGGGGAGTGACTGAACAGAGTTCATGTACATGTCTGGTGATAAAAGGGTTAATTCACCAGCCGAGGTTCCTGTTACAAACTTCAATCCCTGACAATATTGTTCAATATCCACACTTCAGCAAGTGGTTCCCAGATGCAGACATGGGAGTTACTGAACTTGTCTGAGGCTCACAAAGAGCGCACACACACAGTTCTCTCTCTGGAAAGTTATCTTTGCTGCTCCCTTTTGAAAGGAGGATGAAGAGTCTGTTGCTGAGAACACTGACAACACATTGCTGCTTAAACAATGGTTTGTAGCAAGCTTTCCTTCAGTGTGGAGACGAATACTGCAACAGTTTTCCAGCTGGGAATCCCAAGGAAACCAGGTAAGCAGGAAACTCACAGCCTGGCTGGAGGGGCTGATTGAATAGGGAGGGAAGGGGGCAGGAATGAAGGGTTTGGAACGGACTGTCGAAGATCTTCACAATTCAGGATTTCACTGTAACCGGTGGAGCAGCAATGTTTATGAATTGAAATGTTCACACGAACACTGTCAGTCCCAGTCTGGATCCCTGCAGCGACCTCAGCTGTCTCTCTCCATTTGGACTGAACTGATTATTAAACAGCCTGAAACAGATTAAAGATGAAACAGGAAAGAAACAAATTGAACAACAAAGTAACAGGAGACTGGAGTTAATTGGACAAATCTTCTGGTCGTTGGATCGCCAGAGACCAGACACACAACTGAAGATGAGCATCAGGAACCTCTGGCTGTCCTGATGCACTGATCCACATAGGAATTGACCCAGAGCTATTAACCTTTATTGGGGAATACCTCCTCAATAGCCCTTGAACAAATCTGACTAAGCCTCCCAACCCAGCCTCACCCTGTCCCAACATCTCCTAACCTGACATAGAAACATAGAAGATCGGTGCAGGAGGCGGCTATTTGGCCCTTCGAGCCTGCTCTGCCATTCATCACAATCATAAGACCATAAGACCATAAGACATAGGAGCGGAAGTAAGGCCATTCGGCCCATCGAGTCCACTCCACCATTCAATCATGGTTGATTTCAACTCCATTTACCCGCTCTCTCCCCATAGCCCTTAATTCCTCGAGAAATCATGGCTGATCTTCCAACCCAATAGCCTGATCCTGCTTTCCCCCCATAACCTTTGATCCCATTCACCCAAAGTGCTCTATCTGGCAGCCTCTTGAATACATTCTTGATCAATCCCCTGACTGAAACTCATCACCACAGAACCAACCCCACCCCACTACCCTCTCCAAAGTTATTAACCAACGCCAACCCTCCAACATACAACCCCATCTGACTAGACCCCAACACAATACCAACTCCCAGCCACCACCCAAATTCCCAATTGACCCTCCAACCGAATACAACTCGACCACCCTCCCAACACCCATAACTAATTCTCCAACCTCTCGCCAGCTCCCTGACTGACCATTCATACAGCAATAAACCAACGCATTCACTCCACCATTCAACCAAAACTTATGGAGCTCCCCGGCATCATTGTGCTGGAAATAGGGGGTGTAATCTCTCTTCCCTGACACTAATTTGCTCTGATGGAGCACCCCGGGGTCACTGTGCTGTTAATAGGGTGTGCGCTCTCTCTTGCCCGACTCTACTCTGCTCTGATGGAGCTTCCCACGGTCAGTGTCCTGGAAATAGGGTTTGTGCTCTCTCTCCCCCAACTCTACTCTGGACTGATGGAGCTCCCCAGGGTCACTGTGCTGTCAATAGGGTGTTCTCTCTCACCTCGCCAACTCTGCTCTGATCTGATGGAGTTCCATGGAGTCACTATGCTGTGAATAGGGTGTCTGCTCCCTCTTCCGCAACACGACTCTGAAGTAGCTCCCTGGAGTCAAAGTGCTGTAAATTGGGTGTGCGCTCTCTCTTCCCCGACTCTGCTCTGATGGAGCTCCTGGGGTCACTGTGCTGTAAATAGTGTGTGTGCTTTCACCTCCCCAAGATCTTCTGCACTGATGGAGCTCCCCTGGGTCATTGTGCTGCAAATAGTGTGTGTGCTCTCTCTTCCCCAACTCTGCTCTGATGGAGCTCCCTGGAGTCACTGTCCTGAAGACCCCGGAGAAATATGCAGGAATTTCAGGTTTGGAGAATTTTCACACATACCGACAATCTGCTGACCGTTGCTGCTGCTTGGAAGATTCTGGACAATGTACATTTTAAATTCCATTTATATTTTAATTATTGCACTAAAAATTAACACAAGCACTCGCCAGATAAACTCCAGACTCCTGCAGGTCAGTATGAGGCGGTGGAAAGCAGAAACAGATTGGTCTGTGAAGTAGTTTGAATGCAGGTACAGAATCCTCAGTGACTGGTTTGTACTGAGAGCGGAGGCGAGATCCTCAGCACAAGAATCTCTGAGAGCGTTTTAATCCAGATCAGAGAGAGAAAATTAACAGGAATCAGACTAAATCCCCAGTATTTTAAATAACACTGAATAACAACAGTAAAGTATTTTATGAGAGACATTCAAAACACAACTTGCATTTTTATAGAATGAGGAAATACTCAATGCTGAAAATGAAATATGAATAGAATATGGTGGAAATGCTCAGCTGGTTGGGTAAATATTTGTGAAGAGAGAAACAGGGTTAAAGTTTGAGCTTTCATTGGAACTGGGAACGGGCAGTGAATTGACAGGTTTGAAGTGACAGCGGTGGGTGGCTGGGGCAGAAACAAAGAAAGGACAAACTGGAATTACAGGAGTGATTAAATGATGAATGTGATGATGGGACAAGACAAATCACAGGATCCCCATGTCCTTACTCGGAGTGGCTTTGGAAGGACATGGGATGGTCAGTGTTTTGGGAATGCAGTATGTGGTGAGGTTGAAGATAATGGCTGTGACTTCACCAGAAGCTCTGAAGTCCCAACATGGGGATTGGAAATGAGTGGTGTGTCCGTGTGGGCGGGATAGGCAGAGTTATGAAGGTGATATTGTCAGAGGCGGACAATTTACGGATGGCAGGCAGGGGGGAGCTGTCCACTCAGAAAGCCTGGGTATTGGGCAGTCCCGGTTCAGGCAAAGCTGGCACCATCTCCAAAGGCAGCCAGCAGCACTTTCAAACACAGCAGCTCTGGAGGGAGTAGCGAGAGACCTCTGCTTACCGAATGAGGGGCTGAAATAACAGAAAGCAGGGCAAGGGTTGCTCCCCAATCACTAATTCCTCCCTGGAGGGGCTCCTCACGGCTGCTTGGGATCGGAGGGAGGTGCTGTTCCCTCAGGATGGGAGGAGATTATCCCATCGATACCAGCCAGTCTGGATGGAGATTGCTGGGAGGTGAGCAGGTTTGAGACACGTGGTTGCAGTGTGGAAAAGGATCAATGTCCTGATGTGTTCTGACAAGGTGAGTGCAGCACAGCCTGATATGTGAATAAGGATGAGAGTGAAATTGTAGAAAGAACATCTCCACCCAGCCACTGGCAATGCAAAGGCAGCAGCATTGACTGTCAGAGACATGTCCGTTAGACTGGCACCAGCAGAGGCTAGAGCAGGGTTTACCAACATTATCACGTGGGCAAACACATGGCAATGTTTTTCTCACTCAAGGGGCCGATGAGTAAATTTCAGAAAGAAGTTCGGCACAGCAGAAATTTCAATTAAAAACTAGGCTGAGATATGAAAAGAAACAACTTGCTGAGCACAATAATGAGGAATAAATAAAGATGAGAATTAGAGTTTAATCCTCATCGATCACAAATTGTTTCTCTCCAACATTTGCTGCAGATTGGCTCAAAAACCCAGCAGCAGCAAACGTGGGAAAGAAACGGCATGTGATTGGAGGAGCAGCTCCATGTAGATTCTTCCATTCAAACTGAACTGTGTGACTGAGATTTTGGAAACTCACTCCGGGGGCCACATTGAGGGGCTTTGAGGGTCACATTCAGCCCTTGGTCCACACGTTGGACAACCCTGGGTTAATGCATGTGTTTGGTGAGTGAGTAATAATGTGTGCGTTTGGAAAAAGAGCAAACAATGTCAGGGAATGAGTGGAGAAGAGTGGAGACACCTAGATCTTGCCATTCTTACGCCAATGGAAGATGAAGTGCTGCATCAGGAAGGCCTGGGGCAGAGTGGGCAATCGCTGCTGGTGAGATGGGTTGTGGAGCTGAGAGAGTGAGTGGCCAAATGAATGGGCACAGGAGAGCCTCTGGTGTGTACAAAACATAGAGCTTGTGTATCCATCACTGGTCACAGAGAGCAGTCTGAAGGACGTATTGGGATAGGAACAAAATAACTAGCAGCAGCAGAAGGCCATTCAGCCCCTCGAACATACTCCATCACGGCTGATCTAATTCTCATCTCAACTCTTTTCTCTGTCGCTTCCCCTTGATTCTGTTCTCAATCCAAAATCATTCCAAACACAGCTTTGAATATATTCAATGACTCTGCCTCCACTGGTCTCCGGGGAGAGAATTCCACTGACTAGCGACCATCTATAAAATACATGTCTCCACATTCAATCTTATGGGACTGGCAATTACATTTTAAAATTTGTCCCCTTGTTCTGGTCTCTCTTCCAAGAGGAAACAGCCTCTCAGCAGCCACCCTGTCTCATCCCCTCACGAACTTATTTGTCTCAATGCGATCACCTTTTAATCTTCTGAATTTGAATAGATATTGCTCCTATCTGCTCAAATTTTCCTCATAAAATAAACCTCTCCATCCCAGGGATCAGTCGAGTGAACTCTCTCTGAACTGGTTCCAACACAATTCTATCCTTTCTTAAGTAAGGTGCCCAACACTACACACATTACTCCAGTTGTGTTCTGATGAAGGTTGTGCAAAACTGCAGCAGAACTTCCCTACTCTTACCTTCCTTTCCTATTGCAATAAGAACGTTAAGAAATAGAACAGGAGTCAGCTATTCAGTCCTTCAAATCCGCTCCATCATTCAATGTGATCATGGCTGATCTTCTCCTTCAACACCACTTCCAGCATTATCCCTGCATTCCTTGATGTTTTTAATAAATAGAAATCTATCGCACTCAGTCTTGCACAAACTCAATGACTGCTCCCCGCAGCTTTCTGAAAAATTCCAAAGGTTCACCAGCATTCTAATGGAAAACAAATAGTCCTCATCTCAGCCTAAATAATTGCCCATTATTCTCAGACTGTGTCCCAGGTTTTATACCCTCCAGCCAGGGGAAACATCCATTCTGCACCTGGCCGATTGAGTCCCGTAAAATTGTATATGTTTGAATAAGATCTGCTATCATTCTTCTGAAGGCCTGAGAATAAAGTTTTTTTTGTTCCTCATAGGGCAACCCATCTGTCCCTGGCCCTATTTTAGTGAACCTGCTTTCCATGCCAAGTACATCTTTCCTTCGGTCTGGAGATCAAAACTGTACACAATACTCCAGGTGTGGTCTCAGCAAGGCTGTATATAATTGCAATGAGACATCTTTGCTCCTAAACTCAAATCTCTGCGATTAATGGCTAACAAACCATTTGTTATCTTAATTGCTCACATCTTAACTTTCAGTGCTTCATGATCAAGGACATCAAAATAACTTTGGAGTTGTCTTAATTTGTTTTTTCCTACAAAATTGGATAACCTCATACTTTTCCACGTTGTCGTCCACCTGGCAAACGTTTGGCCGCTCCCTGAGCCTCTCGACAACCCCTTGAAATATCTTTGCATCCTCCTCACAATTCAGATTTCCACTTAGTTTTCTATCATTTTCAAATTTGGAAATATTATATTTGATCCCCACATCCATATCATTGATACAGATTGTGAATAGCTGAGACCCAAACACTGGTCCCTGGGGTACTCCACTAGTTAGGGGCTGTCAACCCAAAAAATAAGCCATTTATTCCAACTCCTTGTTTTCTGTCCATTAACCACTTCTCAATCCGTGCCAGTATTACACTCAATCCCATGTGCTCCAATTTTCTTTAATAACATCTCGTGTGTGAATTTATCAAAAGCTTTCTGAAAACTTAAATATATCATATTCACCAGTTCCCCTTGTCTATTTTGCTAGTTACATCGCCAAAAACAGTCGAACAGGATTGCTCAACATGATTTCATAGAATTCCTAGTGTAGACGGAGGCCATTCAGTCCATCGAGATACTCTGATGGAATATATTACCAAGGTCTGCACCCCATAATCTCAAATTTACGAGGGCTAATCCACCTAACATACATATCTTGGGACACCAAGGACAATTTTACCATGGCCAAACCATCTACCATGCATCTCTTTGGAGTGTGGGAGGAAACCCATGCAGGCACGGGGAGAATATACAGACTACACACAGACATTCACCCAAGGTTGGAATTGAAACTGGGCCCCTGGCGCTGTGATGCAGCAATGCTAACCACTGTGTCACCATGACAGCCTTTCATAAATCCATGTTGGCTCTGTCTAATCCTGCCGAATTCCAAAGTGTTCTTTATCACTTCCTTTATTATAGATTACTATCGGATTTTCCATACCATCAATGTCAGACTAACAGATTCTAACTAACAGGACCAAATTCCCCTCCAATTCAATTTTCAAGTTTGCTGATGACACCACCGTAGTGGGTCGGATCTCAAACAATGATGAGACAGAGTACAGGAATGAGATATAGAATCTGGTGAATTGGTGCTGCAACAATAATCTCTCCCTCAATGTCAACAAAATGAAGGAGATTGTCATTGACTTCAAGAACCGTAAAGGAGAACATGCCCCTATCTACATCAAAGGGGATGAAGTAGAAAGGATCGAGAGCTCCAAGTTTTTAGGTGTCCACATCACCAACAAGCTGTGACCGACACTATAGTTAAGAAAGCCCACCAACGCCTCTATTTTCTCAGAAGACGAAGGTAATTCGGCATGTCAGCTACGACTCTCATCAGCCTTTACTGATGCATCATGGAAAGCATTCTTTCTGGTTGTATCACAGTTTGGTATGGCTCCTGCTCTGCCCAAGACCGCAAGGAACTACAAAAGGTCGTGATGTAGTCCAATCCATCATGCAAATCAGCCTCCCATCCATTGACTCCGTCTACACTTCCTGCTGCCTCGGCAAAGCAGCCAGCATAATTAAGGACTCCACACACCCCGGACATTCTCTCTTCTTCCTTCGGGAAAAAGATACAAAAGTCAAGTCACGTACCAACCGACTCAAGAACAGCTTCTTCCCTGCTGCTGCTGAATAGACTTACCTTGTATTAAGTTGATCTTTCTCTCTACTCTAGCTATGACTGTAACACTACATTCTGCACTCTCGCATTTCCTTCTCTATGAACGATATGTTTTGTCTGTATAGCGCGCAAGAAACAATATTTTTCACTGCATATTAATACATGTGACAATAATAAATCAAATCAAATCAGATCTGCAGTTGCCTATTTTTCCATAACCCCACATATTTACATCACTAATCCCCCTAACCTACACATCTTGGACACTAAGGGGCAATTTAGCATGGCCAATCCACGTAACTTGCACATTCTTTGGACTGTGGGAAGAAACAGGAGCAACCGGAGGAAACCCACACAGACACAGGGAGAACGTGCAAACTCCACACAGACAATCGCCCTAGGCTGGAATGAATCCAGGTCCCTGACACTGTGAGGCAGCAGTGCCAACTATGGTGCCACATCTTCGCTTAATCTAATAGTCCTTTATTTAGCAATGGTTGGAACACTTCTGCTGCTGTTTTTTCAAATGAAAGGAATTGAGTTTTGTTGGAAACAGCACACATTTGCACATCCCCATGTCTAAAATACATGGTGGTGGAGTCTCTCTGTTTGTCACAAATGACAGTACAGTGGCGGTGGTGAACTTAGTTCAAATGATCAAGATGCAGAATCAGTTTGGGTAGAGATAAGAATTAGCAAAGTTAAAAGATCACTTCTGGGAATCATTTCTAGGCCCCGAACAATAGACATCATCTCTGACATAGGAGAGAGGAAAAATAATGGGGTCTTGTAAAAGCTGTGAGATTTTGTGTTTTGCACTGGAACGTGCTTCTCCAAGAAACTCCTTGAATATATTCTGCGGACTAATCTTCTATTCAACTTTTGACTATCTGATTCATGCAATCGAGATGCTTTTTAAAAGACCTAATTCAGGAGCAATTTATACAGTAAATGGAAGAACCCAGAGGAACATTGACATATAGAGGGTCTGTGCATACTGGTCCACAGATCCCTGAAAGTGGCAACACAGGTGGCTGACGTGGTTAAGAAGGCAGACAGTATGCTTGTCTTCATCGACCAGAACATCGAGTATAAAAGTTGGCATGTTATGCTAAAGTTGTCTGAAAATTTAGTTAGGCCACCTTTGGAATACTGCCTGCAGTATGTTCATCACACGACCAGAAGGATCTGGATGCTTTGGAGAGGGTGCAAAGAACGTTTACCAGAATGTTGCTTGGTCAAGGCGGACTAAGGTGTGAGGAGAGGTTGGATAAACATGGATAGTTTTCACTGCAAAAAGGGAGGCTGAGGGTTGACCGAATAGAGGTGTACACTATTCTGAGAGGCATCAGTATGGTGGATACTCAGAGACTTTTCCCCAGGGTGGAATGATCAACTACAAGAGGGCACAGGATGAAGGTGAGAGGGGCAAAGTTTAGGGGAGACCTGTGGGGTAAGTTTTCACACAGAGGGTGGTGGGTGCCTGGAATGCACAGCCAATGGAGGTGTTGGAAGCAGGCATGTTACCAATGTTCAAGCTGTATCTTGATAAACACATGGACAGGAGAGGAACAGAGAATGGAAACCGCGTATGGGCAGTAAGTACTGGGTCTGGATAAGGATTAGGAGTCACCGAAGGCCTGGTCGGCTGAAGGGCCTGTTACTGTGTTGTATGGTTCTTTGTTCTTATTTGTATACAAAGATTAAGATCACCTGTGATGATTGCAGTGTGCTTTTACAAGACCACATTATTTTTCTTCTCTACTATGTCAGAGATGATGACTATTGTTCGGGGCCGAGAACTGATTCCCAGAAGTGATCTTTTAACTTTACGAATTCTTATCTCTCCCCAAACTGATTCTGCATCTTGATCATTTGAACCAAGTTCACCTCTCACCACTGTACTGTCATTTGTTACAAACATAGAGGCTCCAAAACCATGTCCTGTCCTCCATTCACTGTCACCTATTCACTCTCCTCCTTTTCACAAATCAATGGATGCTATGTCCAGGGACAGTCGTGCACCTCGGAGGAGGAGGAGAGGACCTCAAAGGGTGGACCATAACATTATTGCCCTGCACCCTCGACATAACGAATTGTGGGAGAGACATCCCATTGCTGAGGGATGAGAGAGAGAAGCAACAGGAGTCAGAGTAAAAGCAGTTCTTCTTCTTCAAATACCAGGGGTCAAATTATATTGTTGAATATGCAGTCATTATAAACACAATCTCACACAGTCTGCTACTTACTACAGTTCCTGTATTTTACAGTCTAGATTCCTCAGAGCAACAGGCAGCAGTCTCAATCATGAATCTCCCAGTTTATTGTAACCCAGATTCAGATCCATCAGTGAGCGGTTTGTCCTGAGAACAGGGGCCAGGTCCTCGGCACAAGAATCTGTGAGAATATTTCCTTTCAGACTGGAGACGAGGGAGAGAAAAATAACAGGAATCAGGGTAAATTCCCAGTCTATTTAAGAATAAGCTTATAAACAATAATAATGTACAGTGCGGGACATTCAAGAAACACAACTTCAGTTGATACAGAAGGCAAAATACTGTTCATGCTGTAAATGTGAAATATGAATAAAATATGCTGGAAACTCTCAGCAGAACAGGCAGTATCTGTGACGATAGAAACAGATTTAGCTTCAGTTCAATTAGCTATAATTGAAACTTGGAAGTAGCAGAGAGTTAAATTGTTTTAAGTGACAGGGAGCTGGGGATGGGCAGGTGACGAAGAAAGATAAAAGTGGATAATAGATAAAATATAAAAGTTTACTCTCTGGAGCGGAGGAGGCTGAGGGGAGACTTAATAGAGGTTTATAAAATGATGAAGGGGATAGATAGTGAACGTTCAAAGACTATTTCCTCGGGTCGATGGAGCTATTACAAGGGGGCATAACTATAGGGTTCGTGGTGGGAGATATAGGAAGGATATCAGAGGTAGGTTCTTTACGCAGAGAGTGGTTGGGGTGTGGAATGGACTGCCTGCAGTGATAGTGGAGTCAGACACTTTAGGAACATTTAAGCTGTTATTGGATAGGCACATGGAGCACACCAGGATGATAGGGAGTGGGATAGCTTGATCTTGGTTTCAGATAAAGCTCGGCACAACATCGTGGGCCGAAGGGCCTGTTCTGTGCTGTACTGTTCTATGTTCTATGGAAGTGCCGGAGTGATTAAATGACAAAAAGGATGATGGTGAAAGGGAAGCACAGGATCCCCATGTCCTTACCCTGAGTCACTAGGGAGTTACATGGGATGGTCAGAGGCTCAGGAATGGAGTGTGTGGTTTTGTTGAAGATAATGTGAGAGGAACCTTTTTTATGCTGCCAGTGGTACGGGTCTGGAAGGTACAGCCGTGAAGTGTGATGGAGGCAGGCTGAATCGAGGCATCACAGAGGGCAGTCGATTAATATTCAAATGAAACAATGTGCAAAGATACGAGGAGAAGACAGAAGAATGAGAGAAATTCTAAATACTAGTCTGGTGAGCTGGTGCTTAGCCTCGTGGTTCTCCGTAACAGTTCTGTGAAGATAATGGTTGGAAATGTATCGATATTTTAACTGGAAGCTGGTGATGATGCAGTGTCGACAGGGTGAGGTAATTTCCCCAGTGTCCACAAAGGGCCATTGGTGTCTCTCTCAGGTAGAATCACAGAATTGTTCCACAGCAGAAGGAGACCATTCGGCTTGTGCTGTCTGCACTGACTCTCTGAATGAGCAATTTACTAAGTGTCATTCCCCCAAATTCTCCCCATAACCCTGCACATTCTTCCTTTTCAGAGAACAATCCAATTCCCTTTGGAAAGTTTCAACTGACCGTGTCACCACCATACTCTCAGACAGTGAATTCCAGCCCTGAGCCACTCGCTGCAGGGGAAGGCCCGGTTCAGGCAATGCTAGCACCACTCCATTTCATAGGCAGCAGCTCTGGAGAGACCAGTGGGGAAGATCTGGTCACTGAAAGCAGGGCTGAAATGGGAGAAGGAAGATTGAACTCAATTCAATGATGCACTTGAGAACACTTGGCAGTATTCCCCAAGACTACGTGAGTTTGGAGCAAATTTCTGTTCTCTCAGGACTGGAGAGTATCTGCCACATCAACCCAAGCAAATGTGGATGGAGATTTCCCGAGACCTGAGCAGGTGTGGATTATGTGGTTGCAGCGAAGCAAAAGGGTGAATAACCTATGTTCTGACAAGATGGTGAAACATCTTGTAGCATGTCATCTGAGGCATAGGGGGTCGAATGAGAATGAAAGTGAAATCGCAGAAAGGTCATCCCCACACAGACGCAGGCAATGCCCAGGCAGTAGCATCGACAGTCAGAGACATGCCAGCCTCTCTCTGCAGGGTTCTGGTTAGTCAGAGATAACTCATGCACTGTGAGAATGGAATGGTCATGATGTGGAGATGCCGAAATTGGACTGGGGTAAACACAGGGAGACGTCTCACAACACCAGGTTAAAGTCCAACAGGTTTATTTGGTAGCAAAATCCACTCGCTTTCGGTGCGCTGCTCCTTCGTCAGGGGCCGAAAGCTAGTGGGTTTTGCGACCAAATAAACCTGTTGGACTTTAACCTGGTGTTGTGAGACTTCTTACTGAATGGAATGGTCACAGGCAAGAGGATTTCCCTGTGGAGACATGATGGGCAGTCAGGTTGTCACCAGCTTAGGCTTGTGTCTTTGATGGGAGAGAAACAATGGGAATTAATGTGCCTGTAGAAGAGAGCACAAAACTTCAGAAAATGAACTAAAAACGGTGGCAGCGTCCAGATCCTGTAATCCTTACACCTTGAATGAGCAACGCTGGAGCTGGGAGAACAGCAGACAGGGTGAGAAATCGCTGATTGTGATATTGGTTATGGAGCTGAGAGTGAACAGTCGAATGGATAGGCTCAGGTGATTCTCTGGCACACACAACATAGACCCTGTGTGCCCATCACTGGTCACATGGAACAGGCTGAAGGACGTGTTGGAATGTACATTTTGTTACAAACTATGACCTTGAGAAATAAACTGAATATTGAATTTGATGATCAGTCATGAACAAAATGAATGGTGGATCAGGCTCGAAGGGCTGAATGGCCGACTCCTGCTTCTAGTTTCTATTTTCATCATGTTCCTATGCAGGTTATGTTGTCGGCACCGTGCTCATGTGTAGCTGGTGTCCTTTATTGTTACTGAAGCAGTATAATTGACATCATGTTGATTTTAATCTGAACTAATGCAGTGTTCTGTTGTTTCAGTGTTCCCCTGGGATGGCAGATTAGAACTTGATTGCAGGTGATTGACAGGTTATGACATGTGGCTGAGGGACTGCTATGTTTCACAGAGCATACTAGTTTTAGTTTTACTTTCAGAAGCTGCTGGAAGTTGAGACATGATGTGGAGATGCCAGCGTTGGACTGGGGTAAACACAGTAAGAAGTTCAACAACGCCAGGTTAAAGTTGGACTTTAACCTTGTGTTGTTAAACTTCTTACGAAGTTGAGACAAACAGCAATGTTGTCTCCCTCTCTGAAGTTGGAGTTTTTGCTGTTTAAGTGTTGCTGTGTTGGAAGCTGCCAGAGTTACCTCTCTGAGGTTGCATCCTTCTCTAAAAACAGCTGTCGGTTGGCTGTCCAGATGTGTTAAAAAGCTGGAAATCGGCAACACATGAGCATCCTTGTTTTTGTGCTAACTGATGTTGGAGAAGCGTGCATGTCTGTGGGTTTTGCTTTACATTGAAACAACAGAGATAGCGAGCTGTTCAGAGTTATACTGAGTCACGTTTAAGTCTTGCAATTGGTAAAGGTTATGCTAATTCTTGTTGTTATAATCTGACTGCATTCTTCAATACACTGTGTTCGATAAAAGCATCCTCGTGGGTCACTTGATTCATACCTGGAGTAAAACACCTCATGCTCATCAATGCCAAAATCAAATGGAAAACCGAGGGTCGAGGCTAACTTCACAAAACATCTTGGAGTTTCTGGTCTGCGTCTTAATAATTGCCTCCATTCATTCTTTCCTCTTCCTCACAAATCAAGGGTTGTGTGACGAGGTGACACCTGTCCCCCCAATGAGCATGTGAAAGGGTCCACATAGAGTCACTGTCACATTATTCCCCTACATCCACGGCACAAAAATCAATGGGATTGACATTCCATTGCCTTGGGATCAGAGAGAGAAATAACAGGAATCAGCGAAAATTCAGGTTCTGGTTCATCGCTTCCAGCTGGAGCTGTTATAGAGTTCTTCAGCACAGAAAGAGGCCTTTCGGCCCACCGTGTCTGTGTCAGCCATCAAGCACCAATCTATTCTAATCCATTTTCCAGCACTTGCTCCATAGCTGTGGCATTTCAAATGCTCATCTAACCGCTTCTTAAATGTTGCGAGTGTTCCCGACTCCACCCGCTGTCAGACACGAAGATCCAGATTCCCACCACCCTCTGGGTGAAAAAGCTTTTCCACAGAACCATAGAATCCAGACGGTGCAGAAGGCGGCCAATCACCCCATCCACTCTCCGAAAAAGCATCTTAACCAGGCCCACACAACCGCTTAACCCTGGACATTTACCATGGCAAATCCACCTAAACTACACATCTTGGGACACTAAGGGACAACTTAGCATGGTCGATCCACCTCGCATACACATCTTTGGACTGTGGGAGGAAACTAGAGTACCTGACGGAAACCGGCACACACGGAGAGGACATGCAAACTCCACAAAGGCAGTCACCCGAGGCCGGAATTGAACAAAGGTCCCTGACATTGTGAGGCAGCAATGCTGACCACTGTGCCATCTTCAATTCTCCTCTGAAAATCCAGCCAAATGCCTTAAATCTATGCCCCTGGTTATAGACCACTAAAACGAAGGGGAAAGGTTTCTTTCTACAAACTTATGTATGTCCCTCTTCATTTGATACAACTCCACAAAGTAGCCCCCCAGCCTTCCCTGTCTGAGTAAAACAACAGGAGCATTGACATACAGAGGGATCTGTGCATAATGGTCCACTGATCCCTGAAAGTGGCAACACAGGTGGATAACTTGATCAACAAGGCATGCAGCGTGCTTGCTTCATCGGCCACGGCATCAAGTATAAAAGTTGGCAAGTTATGTTGCACCTGTATTAAACTTTAGTTAGGCCACATGTGGAATATTGCGTGCAGTTCTGTTCACCATACTACCAGAAGGACTTGGATGCTTTGGAGAGGGCGCAAAGAAAGTTTACAAGGATGTTGCCTGGTCTGGTTAAGCTATGAGGAGACGTTGAATAAACTCAGGTTGTCTTCACTGGAAACACGGAAGCCGAGGGGGCGACCTGATTGAGATATCAATATGGTGGATAATTGGAGGCTTTTCCCCAGGATGGAAATGTCAACTACAAGAGGGGACAGTTTGAAGGCAAGGGGGGAAAGTTTAGAGGAGACATGCGGGGAGAGTTTTCACAAACAGGTTGGTGGGTGCCTCGAATGCACAGCCAGTGAAGTTGACGGAAGCAGGAACGTTCCCAACGTTCAAGGTTTAGCTTGATAGAAACACGAACAGGAGATGAACAGAGGAATATAAACCGCATATGGGCAATAAGTACTGGGTCTGAAGAAGGATTAGGAGTCACCACAGGCTCGGTGGGCCGAAGGGCCTGTTACTGTGCTGTGTGGTTCTTTGTTCTTCTTTGTACATGAAAATTAACATCACCCGTGATTATTGCAGTAAGCTTTTACAAGACCACATTATTTTTCCTTATAAAATGTCGGAGATTGTGACTATTGTCAGGAGCCGATAAATGATTCCCACAAGCGACCTCTAAAATTTGCTATTTCTTATCTCTACCCAAACTAATTCTGCATTTTGATCATTTGAACTAAGTTCACCTCTCGCTACTGTACTGTCATCTGTTACTAACAGAGAGATTCCACCACCATGTCTTGTCCTCCAATTACTGTCATCTATTCACTCTCCCCTTTTCACAAATCAATGGATGCTGTATCCAGGGAGAGCCGTGCACCTCCGAGGAGGAGGAGCAGACCTCAGAGGGTGAACCATAACATTATTCCCCCGCACCCTCAACAGAAAGATTTGTGACACTGACATCCCATTCCTTGGGGATCAGAGAAAGAAATGCCACGAGTCAGTGCAAAAGCAGTTTTCCTTATTAATAACTGATGCCAATCGTAATGGACTGAGTTTTTTTCTACAAATACCAGTGATCAAATTATATTGTTGAATATTCAGTTATTATGGAGTCAATCACACAGTCTGCTACTTACTGCAGCTTCTGTATTTTACAGCCTGGATTCCTCAGAGCCTCGGACAGCAGTTTCACTCCTGGAACTCCCAGTTTATTGAAACCCAGATTCAGATCTATCAGTGAGCGGTTTGTACTGAGAGCAGAGGCCAGATCCTCGGCACAAGAATCGGTGAGATCGTTACCAAACAGACTGGAGAGAGAAAAACAATAGGAAGTCGGGTAAATTCCCAGTCTTTTGAAGCATAAAATCATGAACAATAATAATGTACAGTGTGGGACATTCACAAAACACAACTTCAGTTCATACAGAAGGCAAAATACTATTGATGCTGTAAATCTGAAAGATGAATAAAATATGTTGGAAAGTCTCAGCAGGACAGGCAGTACCTGAGAAGATAGAAACAGATTTAGTTTCAGTTCAATTAGCCAAAATTCGCAACTGGAAATCGTAGTCAGTTAAATTGTTTTAAGGGACAGGGAGCTAGGGATGGGCGGGTGATGAGGAAAGAACAAAATGGAAGTGCCGGAGTGATTACATGACAAAAGGGATGATGGTGAAAGAGAAGAGCACAGGATTCCTATGTCCTCACACTGAGTAAGAAGTTTAACAACACCAGGCTAAAGTCCAACAGGTTTATTTGGTAGCCAAAGCCAGACCACAAGCAAAAGCAGCTCACACTGAGTCACAGGGAGGGACATGGGATGGTCAGTGGCTCAGGAATGGAGTGTTTGGTGGGGTTGAACATGATGAGAGAGAAACCTTTTTCAGACTGCCAGTGGTTCGAGTCTGGAATTCACAGTCTGGAGGTGTGGTGGAGGTCGGCTGAATCGAAGCAGTCAACAGGGAATTAGATGAATATTTGAATATAAACAGTGAGCGAGGATGCGAGAAAAAGGCTGGAGAATGACGCAAATTCCGAATGCTAGTTTGGTGAGCTGGTGCAGACACGATGGGCCAAATGGCCTCATTGTGCACCGTAACAATTCTGTGAAGATAATGGTTGGAAATGTATCGATATTTGAACTGGAAGTTGGTGATGATCCAGTGTGGACAGTGTTAGTAGCCATAGCCCTCAGTGAAATATTAGTACTTCTCTCCAATAGAGAGAGACAATTTGTTCCATGTAGCTTCAGGGACACAACTTAGTAAAAGCGGGGCAATGGGATGAGGTGGGACTTCATGAGCCCCCATAGCCGGTGTGGGGATCAAACCCACGACATTAACGTCATTCCACATCACACTCCAGACACTGAAACAACTGAATTAACTCCACACCACATTACCGGCAACATTAATATCCGAGAGGTGAGGGGAATCCGTCCACTCAGGCAGCACAGGCAGAATCACAGAATTGTTACACCATTCAGCCCAGGGTGTCTGCACTGACTCTCCGAATGAGCAGTTCATGAAGTGCCATTCCCCCACCTTCTCCCCGTAACCCTGTGCATTCCAGAGTTTAACTACTCTCTGCAGAGGAAGATCCGCTTCAGGCAATGCTGGCACCATATTTAAAGACAGCCAGCAGGACTTTCAAAGGCAGCAGCTCTGCAGAGAACAGTGAGGGAGCCCTGGTTAATGAACAAAGGGCTGAAATGGCAGAAGACAGATTAAACCCAATTCACTGACACTTCCCTGGAAATGCTCCTCGAGGCTACATGGGTTTGGAGGGAGTTTCTGTTCCCTCAGGACTGGAGGAGGAGATCTGTCTCATCAACCCAAGCAAATCTAGGATAGAAATTGCCGAGGGCCTGAGCAGGCAGCACGTGGTTGCACTGAGGCAAAAGGATCAATAACCTGATCTGTTCTGACAAGGTGAGCGTTAAACTTACAGACTGATGTGTGAATCAGGATATAAGTGAAATTGTCGAAAGAACATCTCCACGCCGACACTGGCAATGCCCAGACAGCAGCCTCACTGTCAGGAACATGTCAGCCTCTCTGTGAAGGGTTTCAGTCAGAGATGACTGTTGTACTGCCGAGACTGGGTGACCATCCTGGTGGTCCCACGATGGTCAGTCAGGCAGGCAGCATCATAGCCTTGTGTGTATCTTTGATGGGTGAGTAACAATGGAAATTTATGGGGTTCTGAAAGAGAGTGCAGAACATCAGAGAAGGAGCCAAGAGTGACAGTGTGCAGATTGTGTCATCCTTGTGCAAATAGAAGGTGAAGGGCTGGAGCTGGGAGACCTGGAGGCTGGGTGGGCAATCGCTGATGGTGAGATGGGTTGTGGATCCAGAGAGATTGTGTGAGTGAATGGATGGGCACAGGAGAGACTCTGCTGCTGAGTCCATAGCCTGGTGTTTGTGTGTTCACCATTGGTCACATGGAGTTCCAGATTAGGAACAGTCTGCAGGACATGTTGGAATGTGCATTGACCTCGAACATTCCTCACTCTCACAAATCACAATGCGAGAGGGAGGCAAGTGTTTATCTCGGAAGATGAGGAGGGGTCCTCAAAGGGTGCACTGTCACATTATTCCCCAAAACCTCCACCAGAGTAGATACCATCTCACACGATTAGCAAAGGGGTTACAATCTGGCAGCACAGACAAACCCGAGCAGCTGATAGCGGCAGTAATAGCTGAGTTCACTCACATTCGAGGGAACAGGGCATTGCCAGCTTCAGGAAGATGAAATGTGACTGGAGTCTTTAACAATGCAGCAGATACTGGAGCTGTACATAAGGTATTTTAATGTCTGGTGGAGTTTACAAAGGCTACGTGTATCCAAACACAAAGGATGGAGGATACAATCCAGGCCAGCAGTGTTACCATGTCTCAGGTATGAGAACAAATATCATCCTCCACAGAGAGATTGGTGACCTTCAGGGAGAGTCACAGACAGCACATTAGGCACAGGAAATACACATGAACCTGCATGTTATCACCACCTCCATGAACTCTGTGGAACAGGGGCTACGGGAGGGCTGGGGAAAACATGACGAGTCACTGTCAGAACCTCCCCAGCTCAGCAGGGAGGGTTCAGTTTGCCCTGAATGGGTATAGGAGCGTCTGCCTGCAACATTTGGGAGCTCCTTTCAGATGCTCCCTGGGCAGTGGTCCTCTTCTGCTCCAACTGTGACACACGCACCCCACGAAGCGATGATCCGGATGTGTGCAGAGGACCTGCAGTCCGCTGGATCCTTCCAGGACTCATAAAATCCAAGGACAAGGGCCACGGTCTTCGAAATTCTCAGAGCAGAGAGGTAAAGATCCTGTCTGTAGCTCAGCGGAAAGTGCTGGGAATGTGAGATGGGAAATACAGCACTGATTGAGGTCAATACATTTCCAATGTCTGTCTCATGTAGTGACGGCTCCAGAGAAATGGTAAAACATTCACAGAAACAGCAACAGGGCTGCAGAAGGTGGAAGATTTATCACGTTGAATGGCTGTGTTTGTAAGACTGATGCAAAACGTGTCTGTCTGACTGAATCTCGAACCTCCCAACATATCCCAGGGTACCTGGCCCATGGTCCATGGGGTGCCTCATCATAAAGTGTCTGGTTAACATCGTATGGCATCACACTTTCTTCAGGTTGTATGGAGCACAGCACAACACCAGGACATTTGAGACTCTTTCTGGGCATTTTGAAGGGTTCCAACAGATCTATCTTTAGAATTCCTCTGGCCTGCTCAATGGTCACACAAGTTGCCCTTTAGCAGCTGTTGTCTCTCTCCTCTGTAACTGGGTTTGGGTTACACACAGGCACAATTACCCATCCCTTCAGTGGGTAGCGCCGGTCTTAATTTTTTTCACGGTGATGGTTACACGGGCAATGCCAATCAATATTTGTAGCCCATCCCCAACTGCCCTTGAGAAGGGGGTGGTGAGCCATCTTCATATATTCTGCAGACTATCTGGTACAATGTCTATCGGAAGGGACATCTGGGATTATGATCCCACAGTCGTGATGGAAAAGCAATATATTCCAAGTTGGGTGATGTGTGACTTGGAAGGGAATCTGAAGGTGTTCCATTCTTCTGATTTCTTTGCCCATCTAGGTGATAGAAAGTACGCGTTTGGAAAATGCTACCTCAGGAGCCTTGGTGAATTGCTACAGTCCACCTTGTGTGCAGTACACACTGATGCCACTGTGTGTCAGTGGTGGACAGAGTCAATATTTAATTTGGTGGATGGCTTGCTGATCCAGTGGGCCACTTGGCCCATCGAGTCTGCACCAACTCTTCAAATGAATATTCTACTCAGGCCCTATCTCTGTAACTCCACATATATGGCCCACCAATCCCCCGAACCTACACATCTTGGGACACTAAGGGACAACTTAGCAGAGCCAATCAACCGAACCTGCCCATCTTTGGACTGTGGGAGAAAATTGGAGCACGCGGAGGAAACCCACACAGACACTGGGGGAACGTGCAAACTCCACACATACAGTCATCCAAGGTGGGAATTGAACCCTGGTCCCTGGCGCTGTGAGGCAGCATAGCTACCCGTTCTATCACTGTGTTGCCTAATATTAGCGGTGTGTCCAACATTTGTGGCATGTCTAACACTATTGATGAGTGGATATGACAAGACTGCAGATCTCTGATCTGATCCATTGGTTTTGGTATGATTGACCTCGGTCTATCATATGCTGCTTCCGCTGTCTGGTCCGCAAATGGCCGTGTGCTGTAAGTTCACCAGGTTCACATCTCATTTATAGATACATTCAAGTCTAATTTGTGAATCTATGTAAAGACAACTAGCCATAGTAACACTCTACTGATTGCTGGGGAAAGCCACTGTAAGCTTCCTCCAACTGAAAGATTACAGTTCGCCACTCCTGTCTGTCTCACAGATAACTCCATATCCATGCTGCCTTCGTCTCTTTCATTTCATGGCTTTAACTTTGCTGCCAGGCTGATTATGTCTCTATTAATAGTGGACAGTGTTTCTAATAACACGAATATTGATAGCAACAGTCCTTTCAGTATCATTGTGTGTGTTGAAAACATTGTCCATTATTAATAGGGATATAATTCCGACTATTCTGTACTGTGATTATTACCAATCGCAGCTGAGCTGAGCCTTGAGCTCCTAAGTTCATACGATATAGGGGTAGAATTAGGCCATTCAGCCCATCGAGTCCACTCCGCCACTGGTCACGGATGATAGGCTCCTCAACTCCATTTTCCTGCCTTCTCCCCAGAACCCTTCAACACATTACCAATTAAAAATCTGTCTAAGTTCTCCTTAAATTTACTCACTGTACCACCAACCACCGCACTTTGGGGTAGCGAATTCCACAGATTCACAATCCTTTGCGAGAAGTAGTTTCTCCTCAACTCTGTTGTAAATTTGTTCCCCCATATCCTAAGACTATGACCTCTCATCCCAGAATGCCCCACCAGCGGAAGCATCCACTCCACTTTTACTTAATCCATACCTTTTATCATCTTCTATACTTCAACTTCATCTTCCCTCATTCTTCTAAATTCCAGAGAGTCTGGGCCTAAACTGTTCAATCTCTCTTTATACAACAAACCCCTCATCTCTGAAATCAATCCAGTGAACCTCCTCTGAACTGCCTCCAATGCCACTTCATCTTTCCTCAAATAAGGGGACCAAAACTGTGCAGAATACTCCAGGTGCAGCCTCACCAATGCCTTGTATCGTTGCAACAATACTTCCTTACTTTTATATTATATTCCTTTTGGTATAAATTCCAACATTTTATTCATTTTCTTTATTATCTGTTGTACCTGCATGCTAGTTTTCTGTGACTCATGAACGAGGACACCCAGATCCCTCTGTACCGGAGCACCCTGAAGTCGCGCTTCCCATTTTTCCAAGCAAAATGCACAACCTCTCACTCATCCACGTTAAACTCCATCTGCCACATTTTGGCCCACTCTCCTAACCTATCTTGCTCCATTTGTAAGGTTCTGATTTCCTCATTGTAACTTACTGTCCCGCCTCCTGGGGTGTATGAGCTCCTGGGCTGTAATCTCTGGAATTCCCTTCCTAATCCTCTCCACCTCGATCTCTGCCTTTTTTTTTACATGATCCTCAAGCTTCGTTTAACACAAATTCGAGAGTGGATCCCTCGGGATGCAACTCATCAGATTCCAATGTCATTGGTTAACTGTCTTACCAATATACAGCAATTTTCTATTTTTAATTCAACTGAGAAATTTACAGACTTAAACATCTATAATCTGAATGACAAATTAACTAATTTGAACATGTGGCCTCCCATAAAATGGTATTTCGAGAAGCATTTAATTATTTTGTCCATCTTTTTTATTCTGATGAATGTTTTTGAGAATAACTATTAATGATTAGTTAAAGCTTTCACTCCGGAATCTCAGTTTATTGTAACTCGGGTTCAGACAGATCAGTGAATGGTTTGTACTGAGTGCAGCGGTGAGAATATCTGAGGCTCTTACCCTCCGACCTGGAGGTCAGAGACAAAGGTGACAGGAATCAGAGTAAATCCGTGGTGTTTAACAGTAACACGAATACTGACAGGAATGATAGTGTGTAGTGTTTATTAATGACACTATTACTGACACTGATAATAATTTACACTATCAGACATCCAATTATTATAAAGTATCAGAGTCTGATCCTTACCTCAGTACCTGTATTTTGCAGTCTGGATTCCTCAGAGCCGCACACAGTAGTTTCACTCCTCAATCTCTCACGTTGTGATCCAAACTAAATGGAGAGAGTGAGAAACACATTAAAATCAGCTGAATTTTCACCAGGAAGAAGAAACTGGGCTTATTTTTGTGTCAGAAACTTAGCACCAGTGGAAAACTGATTCATGTTACAATACTACGCCATAACCAATTGTCCTTTTCATTAAATGGGAAATAAAATAGTCAGCAATGAAAAATGATGAACAATTGACTATCACTGGTTTGCCGACTGGTGAAAACCACTTGTACACCTCGCAAAATATATATTTGTGTTTAATTGTCCATGGGATATGGGTGTCGCTGGTGGACCAGCATTTATTTCCCACTGCTAATGGCCCCTCGAGAAGGTGACGGCAATTAGGGATGGGCAATAAATGCTGGTCTAACCAGAGATTCCCACGTCCTGTGAACAAGCAAGTAATTTTTAAACATGTCCCTCAGTCTGGTCTCATTTCCTGATCATCAGAATTACCGTCCTGAATCTCAGAAGCTGCCAAGTTTCTGGAAATTCAAATCATTTCTGCTGCTACATAAATCCTGGATATTATGAGAATTGTACAATTTAGTGAGAGTTAAATGATAAAGCTGTGAGAGTGGATCCCTCAGGATTCCCTGTACTACTTAACTCTGACATGAGATTAATCTGTAAAATATCTCAGGGTGAGTTAAAGTCTGAAACTGGGCTAACTGTTGCTGTAAGATCCGGATTTTATACAGCAAGGAAAGATATTCTCCCATTAGAAAGTTGAAATATTCCTGTTTGATTAGTTTATAGGAGAGGGGTGTCTCCCACTATATTCCATATTAAACAGGCTCTACATTTTCTGCAGGTATGCAGTGTTCTGTTTCCGGGAATTCCCGGGAGTTCTCTCTTCCCGATAATCCTTTCCCTTTGTGAGGATCGATCAGAAAATCCTGTTTCACGTCACTGACAGTTTGTCTGGCAGTTTCCAGCAGCAGGTTTCCTCATTCAGGAAATTCTGGTTGCCTCGGCTTAGATCTAAGTTCTGCGGTCCTGCCACATTTGGTTGTGAATGGTAGTGGACGATGAAATAACAGAAGGGGGAGGCTCCACAATATTCCCATCCTCATGATGGAGGAGACTAGCACATCAGTGCAAAAGATATGGCTCAAATATTTGTAACTAACTTCAATGGCTGAACCATACTGAGGTCCCCAGCATCACAGATATCAGTCTTCAGTCAATTCGATTCACTCCATATGATGTCAAGAAACAGCTGAAGGTACTGGATACTGCGAAGATCATGGCTCTTAACAATATTCCAGCAATTGTACTGAAGATTTGTGCTTCAGAAGTTGCTTTGTTCCGAGCCAAGCTGTTCCAGTACAGCTATAACACTGGCATTTACCCAAAATAGTGGGAAATTGCCCAGGTATGACCGTACACAAAAAACAGAACAAATCCAATCTGTCCAGTTACCACTCCATCAGTCTACCCTCGATCATCAACACAGAAATGGAAGGTGTCTTCAATACTATCAAATGGCACTGAATTAACAATAACCTGCTCGCTGACTCTGAGCTTGTGCTGAGTCAGGGTTACTCAGCTCCCTACCTCATTACAGGCTTGATGCAAACACGGACAACAGAGCTGAACTAAGGATGAGAGATGAGAGTGACTGCCCTTGACATCAAGGCAGCAGATGACCACATGGAGCATCAAGGAGCCAGACAAAAACTGAAGTCAATGGAAATGAGAGAAAAAGCTGCCGGTTGGAGTAATCACAGTAAGAAGTCTCACAACACCAGGTTAAAGTCCAACAGGTTTATTTGGTAGCAAATACCATAAGCTTTCGGAGCACAGCTCCCTCATCAGATGGGGTGGATATCTGTTCTCCAACAGTGCACAGACACAGAAATCAAGTTACAGAATACTAATTAGAATGCAAATCTCTACAGCCAGCCAGGTCTTAAAGGTACAGATAATGTGGGTGGAGGGAGCATTTAACACAGGTTAAAGAGATGTGTATTGTCTCCAGACAGAACAGCTAGTGAGATTCTACAAGCCCAGGAGGCAAGCTGTGGGGATTACTGATAATGTGACATAAATCCAACATCCCGGTTTAGGCCGTCCTCATGTGTGCGGAACTTGGCTATCAGTTTCTGCTCAGCGACTCTGCGCTGTCGTGTGTCGTGAAGGCCGCCTTGGAGAACGCTTACCTGAAGATCCAAGGCTGAATGCCCGTGACTGCTGAAGTGCTCCCCCACAGGGAGAGAACAGTTTTGCCTGGTGATTGTCGAGCGGTGTTCATTCATCCATTGTCGTAGCGTCTGCATGGTTTCCCCAATGTATCATGCCTTGGGACATCCTTTCCTGCACCGTATCAGGTAGACAATGTTGGCCGAGTTGCAAGAGTAGGTACCGTGTACCTGGTAGATGGTGTTCTCTCGTGAGATGATGGCATCCGTGTCGATGATCCGGCACGTCTTGCAGAGGTTGCTGTGGCAGGGTTGTGTGGTGTCGTGGTCACTGTTGTCCTGAAGGCTGGGTAGTTTGCTGCGGACAATGGTCTGTTTGAGGTTGCGTGGTTGTTTGAAGGCAAGAAGTGGAGGTGTGGGGATGGCCTTGGCGAGATGTTCGTCTTCATCAATGACATGTTGAAGGGTCCGGAGGAGATGCCGTAGCTTCTCCGCTCCGGGGAAGTACTGGACGACGAAGGGTACTCTGTCCACCGTGTCCCGTGTTTCTCTTCTGAGGAGGTCGGTGCGGTTTTTCGCTGTGGCGCCTCGGTGAGTCGAGCGCCATATCCTGTTCTTATGAGGGCATCTTTCAGCGTCTGGAGGTGTCTGTTGCGATCCTCCTCATCCGAGCAGATCCTGTGTATTCGGAGGGCTTGTCCGTAGGGGATGGCTTCTTTTACGTGTTTAGGGTGGAAGCTGAAGAAGTGGAGCATCATGAGGTTATCCATGGGCTTGCGGTACAGTGAGGTGCTGAGGTGACCGTCCTTAATGGAGATGCGTGTGTCCAAGAATGCAACCGATTCCGGAGAGTAGTCCATGGTGAGTCTAATGGTGGGATGGAACTTGTTGATGTCATCATATAGTTGTTTCAGTGATTGCTCAACATGACTCCAAAGGAAGAAAATGTCATCGATGTATCTAGTGTATAGCATCGGTTGAAGGTCCTGTGCGGTGAAGAAGTCTTGTTCGAACCTGTGCATGAAGATGTTGGCATATTGAGGTGCGAATTTTGTCCCCATGGCTGTTCCGTGTGTCTGGATGAAGAACTGGTTGTTGAAGGTGAAGATATTGTGGTCCAGGATGAAGCGGATGAGTTGTAAAATTGCATCTGGAAACTGGCAGTTGACGGCATTGAGTACTGAGGCTGTTGCAGCAATGCCATCATCGTGGGGGATGCTGGTGTAGAGTGCCGAGACATCCATTGTGACGAGGAGTGCTCCTGGTTCAACTGCTCCATGTGTGCTGAGTTTCTGTAGGAATTCCGTCGTGTCGCAACAAAAGCTGGGGGTTCTTTGTACAATGGGTTTCAAGATGCCCTCGACATAGCCGGAGTAATACCAGAACAAAGGAAGATAGTTGTGGTTGTTGGAGGTCAGTCACACCATCTTCAGGACATCACAGCAGGAATTTCTCAGGGGAGTGACCTAAGCCGCAACCATCTTCAGCTGCTTCATCAATGACATTCCCTCCATCATAAAGTCAGAAGTGGGGATGGTCGCTGATGACTGCACAACTTTCAGCACCATTCCTGACTCCTCAAGAGAGCGAAGCAGGACGTGTACAAATGCAACAAAAATTGGAAATATTCTGGGAAAGGCTGACAAGTGCCAGGCTATGACCATCTCAAACAAGAGTGAATCCAATCATCTCCCTGTACATTCAATGGCATTATCCTCCTGAATCCCCCACTTTCAGCATCCTGGTTGTTACCATTGATCAGACACAGATTAGCCAGATCAATACTGCGGCTATAAGTGAAGGTTAAAGACCAGGAATTCTGCGCAGAGTAACTCACCTCTTGACTTCCCAAAATATTTCCACCATCTACAAGACACATGTCAGGAATTTGATTGAATACTATCCAATTCACTGCATGACTGCAGCTCTAGATTCAAGAAGCTCGCCACCATCCAGCTTGTTTGATTGGCAATCCACCCATTAACTTCAACATTCACTCCTTCCAGCACAGAGGTACAGAGTTAATAGTGTGTACCATCTACAAGATGCAGTGCAGCAACTAACCATGGCCCGTTACAAAGCATTTTCCAATCTTGTGATTTCTACCCCTAGAAGGACGAGGGCAGCAGATGAATGGAAACATTACCCCCTGGAAACTCCCTTCCACGATGCACAACATTCTGACATGGAAATATATCGCAGTTCCTTCACAGTGACTGAGTCAAAATCTTGGCACTCTCCAGCTAACGGCACTGTGGGTGCACTTACACCACAAGAGTCCGTACATGCAGTGATGGTGATATGGTAGTGAGCATAGCTGCTTTCCAAGCAATGCGAACGGGTTTAATTTGCAGCTATCTCAGTTTGTTGGAATGTGTGAAGAGAGGACCAGGAGGCAGTCACCACAATCTAGAGGTAATCCAATTCAGTCCGGTCTGTGGCTCCAGGCTGGAACAGGCATGTTCAACTTAGCTGGGAGTCGGAAAGGCAGTGGATCATGCAGCTACTCTGAAGGTGGAGGGGCAGTGGATCATTCAGCTACTACGAAGGTGGAGAGGCAGTGGATCATGCAGCTACTATGAAGGTGGAGGGGCAGTGGATCATGCAGCTACTATGAAGGTGGAGGGGCAGTGGATCATTCAGCTACTATGAAGATGGAGGGGCAGTCGATCATTCAGCTACAATGAAGGTGGAGAGGCAGTGGATCATGCAGCTACTATGAAGGTGGAGAGGCAGTGGATCATGGAGCTACTATGAAGATGGAGGGGCAGTAGATCATTCAGCTACTATGAAGGTGGCGGGGCGGTGGATCATTCAGCTACTATGAAGGTGGAGGGGCGGTGGATCATGCAGCTACTATGAAAGTGGCGGGGCGGTGGATCATGCAGCTACTATGAAGGTGGAGGGGCAGTAGATCATTCAGCTACTATGAAGGTGGAGGGGCAGTGGATCATGCAGCTACTATGAAGATGGAGGGGCAGTAGATCATTCAGCTACTATGAAGGTGGAGGGGCGGTGGATCATGCAGCTACTATGAAGATGGAGGGGCAGTAGATCATTCAGCTACTATGAAGGTGGAGGGGCAGTGGATCATGCAGCTACTATGAAGATGGAGGGGCAGTAGATCATTCAGCTACTATGAAGGTGGAGGGGCAGTGGATCATGCAGCTACTATGAAGATGGAGGGGCAGTAGATCATTCAGCTACTATGAAGGTGGCGGGGCGGTGGATCATGCAGCTACTATGAAGGTGGAGGGGCGGTGGATCATGCAGCTACTATGAAGGTGGCGGGGCGGTGGATCATGCAGCTACTATGAAGGTGGCGGGGCAGTAGATCATTCAGCTACTATGAAGGTGGAGGGGCAGTGGATCATGCAGCTACTATGAAGATGGAGGGGCAGTGGATCATGCAGCTACTATGAAGGTGACGGGGCAGTAGATCATTCAGCTACAATGAAGGTGGAGGGGCAGTGGATCATGCAGCTACTATGAAGATGGAGGGGCAGTGGATCATGCAGCTACTATGAAGGTGGCGGGGCGGTGGATCATGCAGCTACTGTGAAGATGGAGGGGCAGTAGATCATTCGGCTACTATGAAGGTGGAGGGGCGGTGGATCATGCAGCTCCTATGAAGGTGGAGGGGCAGTGGATCATTCAGCTACTATGAAGGTGGAGGGGCAGTGGATCATGCAGCTACTATGAAGATGGAGGGGCAGTAGATCATTCAGCTACTATGAAGATGGAGGGGCGGTGGATCATGCAGCTCCTATGAAGGTGGCGGGGCTGTGGATCATGCAGCTACTATGAAGGTGGCGGGGCGGTGGATCATGCAGCTACTATGAAGATGGAGGGGCAGTAGATCATTCAGCTACTATGAAGGTGGAGGGGCGGTGGATCATGCAGCTACTATGAAGGTGGCGGGGCGGTGGATCATGCAGCTACTATGAAGATGGAGGGGCAGTAGATCATTCAGCTACTATGAAGGTGGAGGGGCAGTGGATCATGCAGCTACTATGAAGATGGAGGGGCAGTAGATCATTCAGCTACTATGAAGGTGGAGGGGCAGTGGATCATGCAGCTACTATGAAGGTGGCGGGGCGGTGGATCATGCAGCTACTATGAAGGTGGAGGGGCAGTAGATCATTCAGCTACTATGAAGGTGGAGGGGCAGTGGATCATGCAGCTACTATGAAGATGGAGGGGCAGTAGATCATTCAGCGACTATGAAGGTGGAGGGGCAGTGGATCATGCAGCTACTATGAAGGTGGCGGGGCGGTAGATCATGCAGCTACTATGAAGGTGGCGGGGCAGTAGATCATTCAGCTACTATGAAGGTGGAGGGGCAGTGGATCATGCAGCTACTATGAAGGTGGCGGGGCAGTGGATCATGCAGCTACTCTGAAGGTGGCGGGGCGGTGGATCATTCAGCTACTGTGAAGATGGAGGGGCAGTAGATCATTCAGCTACTATGAAGGTGGAGGGGCGGTGGATCATGCAGCTCCTATGAAGGTGGAGGGGCAGTGGATCATTCAGCTACTATGAAGGTGGAGGGGCGGTGGATCATGCAGCTACTATGAAGATGGAGGGGCAGTGGATCATGCAGCTACTATGAAGATGGAGGGGCAGTAGATCATTCAGCTACTATGAAGGTGGAGGGGCGGTGGATCATGCAGCTCCTATGAAGGTGGAGGGGCAGTGGATCATGCAGCTACTATGAAGGTGGCGGGGCGGTGGATCATGCAGCTACTATGAAGGTGGAGGGGCGGTGGATCATGCAGCTCCTATGAAGGTGGCGGGGCTGTGGATCATGCAGCTACTATGAAGGTGGCGGGGCGGTGGATCATGCAGCTACTATGAAGATGGAGGGGCAGGAGATCATTCAGCTACTATGAAGGTGGAGGGGCGGTGGATCATGCAGCTACTATGAAGGTGGCGGGGCGGTGGATCATGCAGCTACTATGAAGATGGAGGGGCAGTAGATCATTCAGCTACTATGAAGATGGAGGGGCAGTAGATCATTCAGCTACTATGAAGATGGAGGGGCAGTAGATCATTCAGCTACTGTGAAGGTGGAGGGGCGGTGGATCATGCAGCTCCTATGAAGGTGGAGGGGCAGTGGATCATGCAGCTACTATGAAGGTGGCGGGGCGGTGGATCATGCAGCTACTATGAAGGTGGAGGGGCAGTGGATCATGCAGCTACTATGAAGGTGGCGGGGCGGTGGATCATGCAGCTACTATGAAGGTGGCGGGGCGGTGGATCATGCAGCTACTATGAAGATGGAGGGGCAGTAGATCATTCAGCTACTATGAAGGTGGAGGGGCAGTGGATCATGCAGCTACTATGAAGATGGAGGGGCAGTAGATCATTCAGCTACTATGAAGGTGGCGGGGCGGTGGATCATGCAGCTACTATGAAGGTGGCGGGGCGGTGGATCATGCAGCTACTGTGAAGATGGAGGGGCAGTAGATCATTCAGCTACTATGAAGATGGTGGGGCAGTGGATCATGCAGCTACTATGAAGATGGAGGGGCAGTGGATCATGCAGCTACTATGAAGGTGGCGGGGCGGTGGATCATGCAGCTACCATGAAGATGGAGGGGCCGTGGATCATTCAGCTACTATGAAGATGGAGGGGCAGTGGATCATGCAGCTACTATGAAGGTGGCGGGGCGGTGGATCATGCAGCTACTATGAAGGTGGAGGGGCAGTGGATCATGCAGCTACTATGAAGGTGGCGGGGCGGTGGATCATGCAGCTACTATGAAGGTGGCGGGGCGGTGGATCATGCAGCTACTATGATTGTGGAGGGGCGGTGGATCATGCAGCTACTATGAAGATGGAGGGGCAGTGGATCATGCAGCTACTATGATTGTGGAGGGGCGGTGGATCATGCAGCTACTATGAAGGTGGCGGGGCGGTGGATCATGCAGCTACTATGAAGGTGGCGGGGCGGTGGATCATGCAGCTACTATGATTGTGGAGGGGTGGTGGATCATGCAGCTACTATGAAGGTGGCGGGGCGGTGGATCATGCAGCTACTATGAAGATGGAGGGGCGGTGGATCATGCAGCTACTATGATTGTGGAGGGGCGGTGGATCATGCAGCTACTATGAAGATGGAGGGGCAGTGGATCATGCAGCTACTATGAAGGTGGAGGGGCAGTGGATCATGCAGCTACTATGAAGGTGGCGGGGCAGTGGATCATGCAGCTACTCTGAAGGTGGCGGGGCGGTGGATCATTCAGCTACTGTGAAGATGGAGGGGCAGTAGATCATTCAGCTACTATGAAGGTGGAGGGGCGGTGGATCATGCAGCTCCTATGAAGGTGGAGGGGCAGTGGATCATTCAGCTACTATGAAGGTGGAGGGGCGGTGGATCATGCAGCTACTATGAAGATGGAGGGGCAGTCGATCATTCAGCTACTATGAAGGTGGAGGGGCGGTGGATCATGCAGCTCCTATGAAGGTGGAGGGGCAGTGGATCATGCAGCTACTATGAAGGTGGCGGGGCGGTGGATCATGCAGCTACTATGAAGGTGGCGGGGCGGTGGATCATGCAGCTCCTATGAAGGTGGCGGGGCTGTGGATCATGCAGCTACTATGAAGGTGGCGGGGCGGTGGATCATGCAGCTACTATGAAGATGGAGGGGCAGTAGATCATTCAGCTACTATGAAGGTGGAGGGGCGGTGGATCATGCAGCTACTATGAAGGTGGCGGGGTGGTGGATCATGCAGCTACTATGAAGATGGAGGGGCAGTAGATCATTCAGCTACTATGAAGATGGAGGGGCAGTAGATCATTCAGCTACTATGAAGATGGAGGGGCAGTAGATCATTCAGCTACTATGAAGGTGGAGGGGCGGTGGATCATGCAGTTCCTATGAAGGTGGAGGGGCAGTGGATCATGCAGCTACTATGAAGGTGGCGGGGCGGTGGATCATGCAGCTACTATGAAGGTGGAGGGGCAGTGGATCATGCAGCTACTATGAAGGTGGCGGGGCGGTGGATCATGCAGCTACTATGAAGGTGGCGGGGCGGTGGATCATGCAGCTACTATGAAGATGGAGGGGCAGTAGATCATTCAGCTACTATGAAGGTGGAGGGGCAGTGGATCATGCAGCTACTATGAAGATGGAGGGGCAGTAGATCATTCAGCTACTATGAAGGTGGCGGGGCGGTGGATCATGCAGCTACTATGAAGGTGGCGGGGCGGTGGATCATGCAGCTACTGTGAAGATGGAGGGGCAGTAGATCATTCAGCTACTATGAAGATGGTGGGGCAGTGGATCATGCAGCTACCATGAAGATGGAGGGGCAGTGGATCATGCAGCTACTATGAAGGTGGCGGGGCGGTGGATCATGCAGCTACTATGAAGATGGAGGGGCAGTGGATCATTCAGCTACTGTGAAGATGGAGGGGCAGTGGATCATGCAGCTACTCTGAAGGTGGCGGGGCGGTGGATCATGCAGCTACTATGAAGGTGGCGGGGCGGTGGATCATGCAGCTACTATGATTGTGGAGGGGCGGTGGATCATGCAGCTACTATGAAGATGGAGGGGCAGTGGATCATGCAGCTACTATGATTGTGGAGGGGCGGTGGATCATGCAGCTACTATGAAGGTGGCGGGGCGGTGGATCATGCAGCTACTATGAAGGTAGCGGGGCGGTGGATCATGCAGCTACTATGATTGTGGAGGGGTGGTGGATCATGCAGCTACTATGAAGGTGGCGGGGCGGTGGATCATGCAGCTACTATGATTGTGGAGGGGTGGTGGATCATGCAGCTACTATGAAGGTGGCGGGGCGGTGGATCATGCAGCTACTATGAAGATGGAGGGGCGGTGGATCATGCAGCTACTATGATTGTGGAGGGGCGGTGGATCATGCAGCTACTATGAAGATGGAGGGGCAGTGGATCATGCAGCTACTATGAAGGTGGAGGGGCAGTGGATCATGCAGCTACTATGAAGGTGGCGGGGCAGTGGATCATGCAGCTACTCTGAAGGTGGCGGGGCGGTGGATCATTCAGCTACTGTGAAGATGGAGGGGCAGTAGATCATTCAGCTACTATGAAGGTGGAGGGGCGGTGGATCATGCAGCTCCTATGAAGGTGGAGGGGCAGTGGATCATTCAGCTACTATGAAGGTGGAGGGGCGGTGGATCATGCAGCTACTATGAAGATGGAGGGGCAGTGGATCATGCAGCTACTATGAAGATGGAGGGGCAGTAGATCATTCAGCTACTATGAAGGTGGAGGGGCGGTGGATCATGCAGCTCCTATGAAGGTGGAGGGGCAGTGGATCATGCAGCTACTATGAAGGTGGCGGGGCGGTGGATCATGCAGCTACTATGAAGGTGGCGGGGCGGTGGATCATGCAGCTCCTATGAAGGTGGCGGGGCTGTGGATCATGCAGCTACTATGAAGGTGGCGGGGCGGTGGATCATGCAGCTACTATGAAGATGGAGGGGCAGTAGATCATTCAGCTACTATGAAGGTGGAGGGGCGGTGGATCATGCAGCTACTATGAAGGTGGCGGGGCGGTGGATCATGCAGCTACTATGAAGATGGAGGGGCAGTAGATCATTCAGCTACTATGAAGATGGAGGGGCAGTAGATCATTCAGCTACTATGAAGATGGAGGGGCAGTAGATCATTCAGCTACTATGAAGGTGGAGGGGCGGTGGATCATGCAGCTCCTATGAAGGTGGAGGGGCAGTGGATCATGCAGCTACTATGAAGGTGGCGGGGCGGTGGATCATGCAGCTACTATGAAGGTGGAGGGGCAGTGGATCATGCAGCTACTATGAAGGTGGCGGGGCGGTGGATCATGCAGCTACTATGAAGGTGGCGGGGCGGTGGATCATGCAGCTACTATGAAGATGGAGGGGCAGTAGATCATTCAGCTACTATGAAGGTGGAGGGGCAGTGGATCATGCAGCTACTATGAAGATGGAGGGGCAGTAGATCATTCAGCTACTATGAAGGTGGCGGGGCGGTGGATCATGCAGCTACTATGAAGGTGGCGGGGCGGTGGATCATGCAGCTACTGTGAAGATGGAGGGGCAGTAGATCATTCAGCTACTATGAAGATGGTGGGGCAGTGGATCATGCAGCTACTATGAAGATGGAGGGGCAGTGGATCATGCAGCTACTATGAAGGTGGCGGGGCGGTGGATCATGCAGCTACTATGAAGATGGAGGGGCAGTGGATCATTCAGCTACTGTGAAGATGGAGGGGCAGTGGATCATGCAGCTACTATGAAGGTGGCGGGGCGGTGGATCATGCAGCTACTATGAAGGTGGCGGGGCGGTGGATCATGCAGCTACTATGATTGTGGAGGGGCGGTGGATCATGCAGCTACTATGAAGATGGAGGGGCAGTGGATCATGCAGCTACTATGATTGTGGAGGGGCGGTGGATCATGCAGCTACTATGAAGGTGGCGGGGCGGTGGATCATGCAGCTACTATGAAGGTAGCGGGGCGGTGGATCATGCAGCTACTATGATTGTGGAGGGGTGGTGGATCATGCAGCTACTATGAAGGTGGCGGGGCGGTGGATCATGCAGCTACTATGAAGATGGAGGGGCGGTGGATCATGCAGCTACTATGATTGTGGAGGGGCGGTGGATCATGCAGCTACTATGAAGATGGAGGGGCAGTGGATCATGCAGCTACTATGAAGATGGAGGGGCAGTGGATCATGCAGCTACTATGATTGTGGAGGGGCGGTGGATCATGCAGCTACTATGATTGTGGAGGGGCGGTGGATCATGCAGCTACTATGAAGATGGAGGGGCGGTGGATCATGCAGCTACTATGAAGGTGGAGGGGCAGTGGATCATGCAGCTACTATGAAGGTGGAGGGGCAGTGGATCATGCAGCTACTATGAAGGTGGAGGGGCAGTGGATCATGCAGCTCCTATGATTGTGGAGGGGCGGTGGATCATGCAGCTACTATGAAGGTGGAGGGGCAGTGGATCAGGGGCAGTGGATCATGCAGCTACTCTGAACCTGTCCACACTGAGTTTAAAAGGAGAATGGTAAATCTGATAGTGACACACAGGAAATCTAAGTTCATTGGCCATTAAAAAACTGCCGTTTGGGACTACCTTTATAATGCTGTAAATTGGAGGAAGCAACAGAAAGGGTCGATGATGGTGCTGCTGTTGATGTGGTGTACATAGACATTCAAAAATCATTTGACACAGTGACACACAACAGACTTGTGGCAAAAGCTCATGGAATAAAAGGGAAAGTAGCAACGTGGATAAAAACACTGGATGAACAAGGAGGAATGGTCAATGGTTAGTTTTCAGGCTGGAGGATGTTGGTCGTGGAAAACCCTTCTGTTTGGTATTGGGATCCATGCTTTTCCCTGATATAACTTTTCAACATTGCCACAATTATAGAGGTTAAAAAACTGTTGCTTATTTTCAGAGCCAAACTGAAGGACAGAAACACTTTGGTTCAGTTGGAACCAGTTAACCCAAGAAGCAACACGGTGTTCACAGAGGGTGCCAGTACAGGCAGGACAGCGGAGGGATTCAAAAAACAGGTCCCAGAAGATAGATAACTGTCAGAAACCAAGGAGGAAAAGAGGAGTGCCAGGAAGACAGAAGTTAAAGGGACAAAGAACTGATATCTGAACCAGCTGCTGCTCTCTGAAATTGAAGAGGGAGGCAGATAGAGGCTCCCAGTTAAAGATAGAGCTGCAAGGTGCAGGCATGGTAAAGTTTGCGAATGAGAATCCAGACATCTGATGTAATCCTTACGTTGGTGACACCTTCATACAGCCTATGAAGCACTGGTGTACTGTTGGCATGGCTAGGTATGGAGGAAGAATGGAAGGACATATTGAAATATTGGAGGGGGATCCTTGGTGAAGGCATCTGAGAGAAAGTGTTGTTTGGGGAAATCTTCCAAAGCCTGTTTTCTGAGTGTGGAGTTTAGAGACACTGGTGTGGAAGTGGAACTTGTTTTTTCACAGCGTGACAAACATTGGGGGGATTTAATGAAGAATCCACTCAAGTAACTTTGGGTGGCATCTGTCACTTAGTTTCAGAGTGCTGTGTATCTGACTACAGTTGGCTTGTTGATTCACATGGACTGTGTACTTACTGAGAACATTAGAGCATTTTGTGTCATCTTTACTGATCTGCATCCATCTCTGAAGTTAGATGGGGTGAAGTAGTAGTGCAAACTTTTTAAATAACTGTTTTAGTATTTTGTTAAAGTTAATTGACAACCTTGTTATTCTGTTCATCTACATCTCTAAATAATTTTTAAAAAGTTATGATCTACTGAGCTGGAGTTCTGCTCTATGACCTGACTGTCCAGCAGTCAGCTGGGATCATAGCATTGTCAATAGGGCTTAGACTACAAGAGCCAGGAGGCTGTGCTGAACCTGTAAAATACACTAGTTAGATCTCAGTTCTGGTTGTCATTCATGAGGAAGCCACACATTCTTTAGGAAGAACAGATTGGAGAGGGTGCTGAAGAGGTTTACAAGGTTGGTTACAGGGGTGAGAACCTTCAGTTAAAAGGATCGATTGGAGAGGTTGGGACCGTTCTTCTTGGAGGGAAGAATGCGAAGAGGAGATTTGATAGAAATGTTCAAAACAATGCGGGTGCTGGACACAGCGGGTAGCAAGAAATTGTACAAGGATCGAGAACAAGATTTAAAGTGATTTTCAAAAGAAACAAATGAAAAGTGAAAAAAAACTCTTTTTTTTCACACAGCGAGTGGTTCACGTCTGGAATGCACGACCTGGAATTAAGATGGAAGCTATTTTATACTGGGCCTTTTACAAGGCTGCAGTCAGAACCATGGTACATAAAAACTCGTGCGTTGTTGTAATTTAACAGGAAGTTTTATTTTCATAACTGCGCACCGTAAGGTTTAATACAAGACTGAACCTCCACCGCAACCCTAACTGATGATGTCACCAGTGATCACGTGATTTGTAAAGGGAATTGTTCCGATATAACACACACCAACTACAATACATAACAGAGGCAGAGCGCAGGAAAATAATCCTGATAATAATTAACCATTAACTCAGCTGCACTGAACAGAAGAGGAACTAAATTCTTTATAGCATCATAAATAATCAGGTGGTTTCCATTGCGAGAGTGAAATATCTTTTTTCAGTTTATAGGAAGGCCTTTACACTTCTATTGATTTAAAATTTCTCCCAGGAATCTTTATATTCATTCAAGGAATGCGAACATCGCCAGTTATGCCAGCATTTATTGCCCGTGCCGAGTTGCCCACGAGAATCTGCCTTCTTGACCTGCTGTAGTTTCATCATAGATTCACAGATTTCTTACAGATTCAGAAGGAGGTCAATCAGCTCATCATCTCTGCATCTGCTCTCAAATCAGGATTGACTTTGTGCCAGTTTCCTCTCCTTTCCCTGTGACCACTGGACATGGTTTCCCTCTTGACTTCCTTAATGGAACCTGCCTCTGTTTTATTTAGAAGAAAGGAAATGGCTCCTCAACAATTAAAATATCAGCTCAGACCAAACAGTTACCTCAACTCCTGACATTTGTGCAGAACGGATCCCAGCTGCTGGAGTTCTTCACACTGACTGTCGCATCGCTGTAGATCGAGGTGTTTTATTGCATCACAGAATCCAGTGACATGAGGCAGGACCGCACAGTCAATGTGGTCACTAACAATCCACTAAATGAAAGTGTTTCCACAGATCCCACTGTGTTCCGAGTCAGTAGTTTATTCTGAGACTCAAACAGGTCGTGAAATGTGTTCAAGAGTTTCCTTTTCCCAGTTTCACTTCCCATGCTCCCAATCTGTGCTTCAACCTTCTCCTTCACCCAGTCAGTCACTCGGCAGGTTGTTTGATGAAGAAATGGACCCAGAAACTCCTTCAGCGGTCGAGCTGACTGTGGGGAGGAGAGACCAGCAACAAAACGGAGAAAAATTTCAAATCACCCATTTTCCTCGCTGTGGGTTTCACTGAGGAGTTTCCTGATCTCCCTGGGATCTGGAGTCAGGAATTGTGTGAGTGCAGCTACAAAGTCTTGGATGGTGTGGTGTGGGAATGTGTAAACCACACTCTGGGCAGAATCATCACTCCCCAAAAGTTCCATCAGGAACCCAGACAGGAACTGGGAAGGTTGTAGATTGTACTCAATCAAATCTTCATTTCTAAACACAATCTTCTTCTTGGAGATTCCTGTGAAGGCCATCCCACCAAGCTTCAGTAACACATCACGGGGGTTTTCAATCTCTCGGCCATGGTTTTTCAGAATGTTGTAAATATAGTAGGAATATAGTTGGGTGATGGTGTTGGGAACTTGCTGCGGTTTCCTGTCTCTTTGTGTAAAGAAGGGACCCAGTGACAGACCGAGGATCCAGCAGCAGGAAGGGTTGTAGCACATGGTGTACAGGATCTCATCCTCCTCCACGTGTTTGGACGCAGCCACTGCCACCGTCTTATCTTCAAAAAACTTGTTGAAATAGTCTATGTTCTTCACCAAAAAATCCCAGGATTTCAGCCCAGACACTGATCTCAGCCTTTTCCAATAAATGTAATGCAGTGGGGCGACTGGTCACTCGCACTGAACATCCTGGGAGCAGCTTGTGCTGTATTAAACTGTACACAATGTCAGACACTTCACACCAGCAATCGGGGTCTGTGCACATGGACTGAGGTTCTGTATTTCTCCGATTGTCAGCAAAATCAATCCTGTCCTTGAATTCATCCAAACCATCGAATATAAACAGCAATCCCTCTGGGTTCTTCCAGAGCTCTCCCAGAATATTCCCAAAGTAAAGGTAGAAAAACAGTATCAAATTCCTGATGCTTATTCTACAGTTAACAGTGTTCCAATCCCAGAATTTAAAACTGAAAGCAAATTGAAAGTGTGGGTATATTTTCCCAGTGGCCCAGTCATAAACAACCTTTTGTACCATTGTTGTTTTTCCAATTCCCGGGACTCCACTCACTGTTGTTGAATCCCCAGAACTGGATTTTCTCTGGGAAAAGCTGCTCTGGAGCAATTGATCAGTTCGGATTTTTTCCAGTTCTCTCCGGAGATGTTTCTCTCTCCATTCTTCATGGTCTCGGCCTCATGTCAGCAGTTCACGTCCCACAAGTGTCCAATCTCGAACAGTAGTAATAACCGTTAGCTCAGCGTATCAATCGATCAGCTGGAAAATCTTAACCTTCTCCTTTATTAGGACAGTGTTCATTCTTAGTGTTTCAGTTTGTACCCGGAGTGTCTCCTTGTGTTTCTGTTAAGACATCTTCAATTAGAACAGAGAGAAAATTTTAGTTGCATTAAGACACTGTCTTTGCTGATTTGAGAGATTTATTTTGCAGTATCAGTCAAGGTTGAGCAGGAAATAAAATTGAGTGATTGGAAATCTTGTTTGACAATGCGGATATCGAAGAGGATGGTCAGAGGATACAGCAAGGTATAGATTGTCAGAGGATACAGCAAGATACATGGGCGGAGAAATGGCAAATGGAGTTTAATCTGGACAAATGTGAGAGAATGCAATTTGGAAGGTCCAATGCATGTAGGAATTATACAGTAAATGGTAGAACGCTTAAGAATATTGACAGGCAGAGAGATATGGGTGTACATGTCCACCAATCACTGAAAATGGCAAAGCGGGTGGATAAGGTAGTCAAGAAAGCATATGGCATGCTTGCCTTCATCGGGTCAGGGCACTGAGTATAAAAATTGGCAGGTCATGCTGCAGCTGTACTGAAACTTAGTTGGGCCTCACTTAGAATATTGTGTACAATTCTGGTCGCCACTCTACCAGAGGGAAGTGGGTGCTTTGGAGAGGGTACAGAAGAGGTTTACCAGGGTGTTGCCTGGTGAGGAGGGTATTAGCTATGAGGAGGGGTTGGATAAACTCGGTTTGCTCTCTCTGGAACAACAGAGGTTGAGAGGCGACCTGATCGAGGTTTACAAGATTATGAGTGGTATGGACAGAGTAGGTAGTCAGATGCTCTTGCCGAGGGTGGAAAAGTCAAGTACGAGGGGACATAGGTTTAAGATGCGTGGGGAAAAGTTTAGAGAAGATGTGCGAGGCAAGTTTATTTTACACAGAGGGTGGTGAATGTCTGGAACGTGCTGCCTGGGGTGGTGGTGGGAGCAGGTAAAATAGCGGCATTTAAGGGGCAACTAGACGAATATACGAATAGGATGGGATTGGAAGGATACAGACTCCCTAAGTACATACGGTTTTAGTTTATGCTGACATCATGATCGACGCAGGCTTGGAGGGCCGAAGGGCCTGTTCCTGCGCTGTACTTATTTTTGTTCCTTGTTTTTTGAACGGACAGAGATATTTCCAAGTCAGGGTGGTGAGTGACTTGGAGGAAAACAGACGTTCCCCTGTGACTGCTGCTCTGGATCTTCTGGATGGCAGCAGTCATGAGTTTGGAAAGAGCTGTCTCAGCAGCCTCACTGTGTTCGGCAGCGCATCTTGTAGATGACACTGCTGTCATTTTTCCTCATTGGTGGAGGGGATAATTTTTGTGGGCAGGTCTTAATCAAGCAGTCTACTTTAAACCGGTATGTGAGGAATTCCATGCGTGTCATTGGAGCTGCACTTACCCAGGTGAGGGCAGAAAATTCCATCACACTTCTGACTTGTACATGGCAAAAAGTTTTTGGGGAGTAAGAGATGACTTACACGCCTTAGAATTCTTAGCAGTTGACCTGTTGTTGTAGTCACATGATTTATATGTCTCGTCCAGTTCAGTTTCTGGTCAATGGTAATCCTCAGGATGTTGATAGTTGGGGATATAGCAAACAGTAATGCCATCGACTATCAAGGGGCGATGGTTGAATCCACTCTTGTTGGAGATAGTTATTGCCTGGGACAGGTGTGATGCGAGCATTACGTGCAACCTTCAGATCAAACCTAGATTTTCCAGAATTTGCTGCATTTGGACATGAATTGCTTCAATATCTGAGGAGTTGTGAATATTACAGAACATTGTACAGTCATCAGTAAAATCTCCGCTTCTGAACACTGAGCCCTGGTGGTCTGGGCTCGGCTTGATTGTCCATCTGGGATTTTGTTGCTCACTAATTTGATATGTTTATGATGGGAATGATTTGTCAGGTGCAGCGAACCCTTTACATCTGGCTCAAGGCCCTACTCTTTGCTGTGAGCCCAGAACATCCAGGCACACAGGAGCTCTGTCCTGAGATTCACACGGTACCGGGAATCTGCAAGGTGTGCATAAGACTTCAGAAGTAATAGCAATTAACAGCTGGATTAAGTGAAAAGATGAAATGGCCACATTTTGAAAAAAAAAGACAAATCATATGTATTGTAATTAGAAGCTCTGTATAATTGTGGATCAAGGACAAAACCGAATCATGCTCTACCCAATTTCCAGTCTTTAATTTTCAGTATCCCAGATTTTCACAATCTCTGAAACAAAGGCTCCAATCAGTCATTCAGATTCTCAGAAGTGAAATAGTTTATAATCTCCATTTCCTCCCTTATTTTCCAGGTGACTGGGTAATTCAGATAAACCATGTGCGATGTTCATATAATCAAACGAATCAGCTCCTGTTTAAATAAATGAACTTTCATGAAATCAGCTCTGTGTAATATTACAGTAATATCGACACTGTTTAAATGGGAAATTGAATTCACTGTGATTTTACCGGACCAAGCTCCTGTATGTCTTTCAGTATCTTATCCAGCTTTGGGACTCTGTAACCCATTTTCACAAAGGATTCCCACATCACCCTTCGAGCCCGAGATCCTTTCCCCATCACCAGATTGAGGAGAAGTTTGGAACTGTCCGCCTGGTTTCCCTTCTCCACGAGCTCAGTGACTTTCTGTAAAGAACAATAATGAATATATTGAAGAGCGGAGTGAACGACAAACACTGAGAAAGAGAGAGAAGACACCAGCTCAGTGATGGGATTTCCAGTTGTTTCAGCTGAGAACTCAGTCACGGGTCCTGATCCATAATGAACACGGACTGAAAATTCTCTTCACATCTCATTCCAGTCATTAACGGTAAACAAATATGAATAAACTAAACTAGAAATCAAAAATATATTTCCAGGGCGTGAGGTCTGACTGAGAATCCAGAGTATTTCAATCTGATGAGTTCAGTGTCCAGCATGACATCAGGTTCCTGATTGACAATATGATTCACTATTTTCTCACACGTCATTCCTGCTGCCTCACTTTGTGATTCAGTCAGAAATTCTGAGGAGATCAGGTAAATTCCTTTCTCTCTGAGATGGTGGTGAGTCTTTGGAACTCTCTTTCTGAAAGGGTGGTGGAAGCAGAGTCTTTGAATATTTCTAAGACAGAGGTAGATGGAGTACAGGTCAGCAAGTGGGTGACAGGGTATCGGGGACAGGCGGAATGCAGATTTTAGGTTACCATCAAATGAGCCATGATGTTATTAAATAGCGGGGCAGCCTTGAGGGGCTGAACAGCCTACTCCTGCTCCTCGTGTGTCTGTAAATAAGACAGTGGTGAATCAGAACTCAGGTGGTAAGGACAGGATTATTTTGCCCATTAAGCTTTATAAATAGAAAAATGGGAATTTTAAAATGAAAATTGTCTGACAAATTAACATTTACTAGGCCCAATACCGAATGTTGATTGTGTCAGCAGAACAAGCCAATAATAAGCCAATAATAATAACACAGTAATAATGACAGTACAGTAGTAATAATAATAGTACAGGCCCTTCAGCGCAACATCAAGGGCCGAAGGGCCTGTACTGCGCTGTAATATTCTATGTTCTATAATGGTGAAAAATGTAATCACTTAATCATTTCCACTGAAAAACTCAAATGCCAGAAACAGAACTCTACTTTTTCCAAATTATTACCAGTATGAAAGTTCGCTAAGGAGAATTGGGGAGTTAGATAGTTTTCGACAGATAACAACATTCAGCTACAAGTAGACGCAGCGGGGTGGGCGGTGGGCTTTCAAGACAGGAAGGTCAGTCAATAATCGTGCTACTGAGACATTCTTGACTGGAGAAATTAAGCACCCTGGCCCCAAGTAAATTCCCTGCCTGATCTTTTTTCCAATTAAGTTGGAGGAATCCATTTTCATCAACTGAAGGAGGACAGTAAACAGCAGGTTTTGTCTTTTACGTTTGATCTGATACCAGATTTCATTGGGTTCAGAGTTAATATTGAGGATTCTCCATGTTCACACAATACCACTGGGCTGTCATCCCTGATAGATCCATCTGGTGGGAATGTACATATCCAGGAATAGTGATGGAGGAGGTTGGAACGTTGTTTGATGCTGAGAGACACAGGATCATATTGATGTCAGGCTGTCGGTTTTTTTTATTCATCCGTGGGGCCTGGGCGTCACTGGCTGGCCACCATTTATTGCCCATTCCTGGTTGCCCTTGAGAAGATGGTGGTGAGCTGCCTTGTTGAAATGTTGCAGTCTACGTGCTGTAGGTTGATTCACAATGACGTTAGGGAGGAAATTCCAGGATTTTGACCCAGCGACTGCGAAGGAACAGCGACATATTTCCAAGTCAGGACTGTGAGTGGCTTGGAGGGAAACTTGCAGGTGGTGGTCTTCCTATGTACCTACGGCCCTTGTTGTTCTAGATGGAAGTGGTCGTGCATTTGGAAGGTGCGGTCTCAGGATCTTTGGTGAATTGCTGCAGTGCATCTTGTAAATAGTACACACTGCTGCTACTTAGCGTCGGTGGTGGAGGGATTGAATTTTTGTAGATGTGGTGCCAATCAAGCGGGCTGCTTTGTCCTGGATGGTGTCAAGCTTCTTGAGTGTTGTTGGAGCTGCATCCATCCAGGCAAGTGGGGAGCATTCCATCACACTCCTGACTTGTGCCTTGTAGTTGGTGGATGGCTTTGAGGAGTCAGGAGGTGAGTTACTCACCGCAGTATTCCGAGCTGTGTTTATGTGGTGAGTCCAGTTGAGTTTCTGGTCAATGGTAACCCCAAGGATGTTAACAGTGGTGGATTCAGTGATGGTTACACCATTGAATGTCAAGGGGCAGTGGTTAGAGTGTCTCTTATTGGTGATGGTCATTGCCTGGCATTGGTGTGGTGTGAATGTTACTTGGCACTTGTCAGTCTAAGCCTGGATATTGTCCAGATCTTACTGCATTTGAACATGGACTGCTTCAGTATCTGAGGAGTCACGAATGGTGCTGAACATGGTGCAATCATCGGCGAACATCCCCACTTCTGACCTTGTGACAGAGGGAAGGTCATTGATGAAGCAGCTGAAGATTGTTGGGTCTGGGACACTACTCTGAGGGACTCCTGCAGAGATGTCCTGGAGCTGGCATGGCTGACCCTCCATAACCACAACCATCTTCCTATGTTCAGGTATGACTCCAACCAGAGGAGTGTTTTCCCCCTGATACCCATTGATTGCAGGTTTACTCAGGCTCATTGATGCCATACTCGATCGAATGCAGCCTTGATGTCAAGGGTTGTCACTCACACCTCACGTCTGGAACTCAGCTCTTTCTTCTATGTTTGAATCAAGGCTGTAATAAGGCCAGGAGCTGACCTGAGCGTCACTGAGTAGGTTATTGCTGAGCAGGTTCTGCTTGATAGCACTGTCGATGACCCCTTCCATCACTTTACTGATAATCAAGAGTAGACTGGGTGATAATTCGCTGGGTTAGATTTGTCCTGCTTTTTATATACAGGACATACCTGGGCAATTTTCCACATTGTCGGGTAGATGCCAGTGCTGTAACTGTACTGGAAGAGTTTGGCTAAGGGAGCGGCAAGTTTTGGAGCAGAAGTCTTCAGTACTATTGCCGGAATGTTATCAGGGCCCATTGCCTTTGCAGTATCCAGTGCCTCCAACCTTTTCTGGATATCACGTGGAGTGAATCGAATTGGCTGGGGACTGGCATCTGAGATGCTGCGGACCACTGGAGGAGGCTGAGATGGATCATCTACACGAAACTTCTGGCTGAAGATTGTAGCGAATGCTTCAGCCTTATCCTGGGCTCTTTCATGATTGAGGATGGGGATATTTGTGGAGCCCCCTTCTCCAGTGAGTTGTCCAATTGTCCACCACCCATGCTCGACTGGATTTGGAAGGACTGCAGAGCTTAGATCTGTTCCGTTGGTGGTGGGATCGCTTAGCTCAGTCGATCACTTGCTGTTTTTGCAATTTGTCATGCAAGTAGTTTGGTAGCTTCTCCAGGTTGACACCTCATTTTTAGGTATGCCTGATGCTGCTTCTAGTATGCCCGCCTGCAGTCTCCATGATCCCCTGGCTTGATGGTCATGGTTGAGTGGGGAATGTGGTGGGCCATGGGGTTACAGATTGTGCTGGAATACAGTTCCACTGCTGCCGATGGCCAAAAGCTCCTCATGGATGCCCAGTCTTAAGATGCTAGATTGTTTCAAAGTCTGTCCCATTTAGCATAGAGTTAGTGCCAGACAACTCGATGGGGGTTGTTCTTAATGTGAAGGCGGGACTTTGTCTCCACAAGGACTGTGCGTTGGTCACTCTTACTGACACTGTCATGGACAGATCTGCAGCCAGCAGATTGGTAAGGATGAGGTCAAGTATGTTTTTTCCTCTTGTTGCTTCCTTCACAACCTGCTGCAGACCCAGTCTCGCGGTTATATCCTTCAGGACCCGACCAGCTCAATCAGGAGTGCTGCTACCGAGCCACTCTTGGTGGTGGAGAATGAAATCCTGCACCCAGAGTACATTTTGTGCTCTTGCCAACCTCAGTGCTTCATCCAAGTGTTGTTCAACATGGGGGAGTGCTGACTCATCAGCCCAAGGAGGATGATACATGGCAACCAGTAAGAGATTTCCTTGCCTGTGTTTAACCTGAAGCCATGAGACTTCCTAGGGTCCTGAGTTGATGTTAAGGACTCCCAGGGCAATTTCCTCCCGACTGTCGACCTCTGTGCCGCTCTGCTGGGTCTGTCCTACCAGTGGGACAGGACATATCCAGGGATGGTCTGGGGTGTTGTCTGCAAGGTATGATTCTGTGAGAATGACTGTGTCAGGCTATTGCTTGACTAGTCTGTGTGAGACACCCCTCCCAATTTTGGCACTAGCTCCAGATGTTAGTAAGGACGACTTTGCAGAGTCAACAGGGCTGTTTGTTTTGTTATCTCTCAAGTGCCGAGCTCAATGCTGGGTGGTCCATCCGGTTTCATTTCTTTGTAGCGATTGATACAACTGAGTGGCTTGCTAGGCCATTTCAGAGGGCAGTTGAGAGTCAACCACATTGCTGTTGCTCTGGAGACCACAAATAGTCCAGACCGGGTAAGGATGGCAGATTTATTTGCTGAAAGGACATTAATGAACCAGGTGGGTTTTTCTGACAATCGACAATGATTTCATGGTCATCAGTAGACTCTTCATTCCAGATATTTTTGATTGAATTCAAATATCACCAACTGCCGTGGCGGGATTCGAATCCAGGTCCCCCAGAACATTACCTGTGTTTCTGGATTCATAGTCCAGCGATAATACCACTGGGCCATCGCCTTCCCTGGCTTGACTAGTCTGTGGGATGGGCTTTATAAGATTTGTTACAAATGTGAGTGAGGACTTGTTAGGGTCGACTGGGCATGTGACCAAATCCAGTGTACGGTGGTCCACCCAGATTATCCTTATTGTAGCTGTTTTGCCTCTTTTTCAAGGCAATTTCAGAGGGGTGTGAAGAGTTAGCCATGTTGTTGTACATCTGCAGCCACATACAGGCTGAGTCAGGATGGCAGGTTTCCTTCAATAAAGAGCTATCACTGCCACAGTGAGATCAAAACTCTGCCCCGAAGGAATTGGTGGCTTTGGACCTTCAGTTCTCAAAGCTCCCCACCTCTGAGGCTTCCTTAACCTCATGCCTGGGACTCGTGTAGACTAATGGCAGGCATTTTATTGGTCAATAACTTCGTCATCAGTGCAGCATATGACTCCTTGTATGCTCCTCCATAATTATCCTCAACACCGGTGCTCCACAAGGCATGTCCTCAGCCCCTTATTATACTCTTTATACACCTATGTGTGGCCATATTTCCCTCCAACTCAATTTTCAATTTTTCTAATGACACCGCTGCCGTGGGTTGAATCTAAAATAACGGTGAGACGCAGTGCAGGAAAGAGATAAAGAATCTGGTGAAATGGTGCAAAAATCATCTTTCCCTCAATGTCAACAAAACAAAGGAGATAGTCATCGACTTCAGGAAGCGTAGTGCAGGACATGCCCCTGTCGACATCAACGGTGAAGTAGAAATGGTCGAGAGCTTCATGTTTCTAGGTGTCCTAATAGCTCGCCATCGTTGTTGCACCAAGTTGAACACCATTCCACAGACATACACCCTTCTTCAGACTTGACGGAGCAGCAAGTATGCTCACGTGATGCTGGATTTTCAGCTTTGTGACACTATGGACAGAATTCCAAACCAGCTGTTTGCAGAGAAGGATATATCCTCAAAACAGCCAAACTTCAGAGAGGTAAACTTAACCTCAGGTGACTTCCAATCTTCAGATTCCAGAGAGGTAGAAACTGCAATGGCTCTCAGCTGCTTCTGAAAACAAAACTAAAAACTGAAATGTTCTGTGAAAATTAGCTGTCCCGAGCCACATGACCTGTCAATCACCCCCATTCAAGCCCCACTCAGCAATCCCAAGGGACCATTAGAACCATAGAGCACTGCATTAGTTGAGGTTCAAATCAATATGACATCAATTTTACTGCCTCAGTAACAATACAGCACACCGGTTACAGACAATACGGTGCTGACAAAACATTCTGCAGAGAAACATTTTTAAAATTCATTTCTGGGACATGGTTGTCCAACAATCTTTCCTGGTCCCTCTATGCTGACGCTATAGCTAAGAAAACCCACTAATACCTCTACTTTCTCAAGAGGTTAAGGAAATTTGGCATGTCCATTTTAACTCTCACAAATTTCTACCATAGAAAACATCCCTTCTGATTTAATCACAGCTTGGTATGGCTCCTGATCTGACTGACCAAGACCGCAGGAAACTACAAACGGTTCTGAACGTAGCCCAGTCCAACACGCAAACCAGCCTCCCATCCATTGACTCTCTCTACACTTCCCGCTGCCTCAGAAAAGCAGCTCGCATAAGTAAGGATCCTATCGACCTCTGACATACTCTCTTCCACTTTCTTCCTTCGGGAAAAAGATACAAAAGTCTGAGATCACGTACCAACTGACCTTTGAATGGACCTACTCTATGTTAAGCTGATCTTTCTCTACACCCTAGCTATGACTGTAACACTATATTCTGCATGCTCTCCTTTCCTTCTCTCCTATGTACTCTATGAACAGTATGTTTTTTTTCATAGTGTGTGAGCAACAATACTTTTCACTGTATCCCAATACACGTGACACTAATCATTCAAATCAAAGATGATGATCTAGACAGAACCTGCTATTTTACTATCAGTTGTTAATAGGTCCTGAAAGTTTGGTAAAGTTATAAATAATCTAAACTCATTTTCTTCCATTTACCCGATGTTCTTGTCCATTGAAAATCCACTCATCTTTCAACAATGAGCTGACTCCACCCACCCCTTCTTCAATCGCCTGTGCGAGTCTGTCCCGGTAGAATTTTGTCAATTGGAACAGTTTGTAATTATCGCACTGCCAGGAACTCAGGGATTATGGAGTTTGAATCTGTAAATACAAATGGAGAAAAATAAACACATTTCTTTCATTGAATTTCTATCCATGCCGGTCTGCCTTCTCTTCCAGGAAGCAACTGGAGCCTCCTGTGAACCACATCATCAGATACCTTCTTGAAATCCAGAAACAGTCAGTGAAAGCATATTTGACCATACTCCTTATAACCACCTTTATCCCAAATCCATTCACACCCATTGTTAACAAGAGGCTGTCAATTTCAAATATAAAATCAACATTTTTTTTCAAACACTCACGAGATGTCAGGTTTGTTGGCAAGGCCAGAATTTGTTGTGAATTCTTAATTGCTATTGGAAAGGGTGAGACACCGTCTTGAACCGCTGCAATGTACCTGGTGCATGTACACTCACAGTGATATTGGGAAGGGAATGCCAGGACTTCTAATCAGTGACAGTGAATGAATGGAAATATAGTTCCAAGGAAGGATGGTGTGGAGATTGGAGTCTGAACATTGGAAGTCACCTGAGATTAAATTCACCTCTCTAAACTTTGGCAGTTTAGAGGATATATCCTTCTCCGCAAACAGCTGGCTTGGATTTCTGTCCATAGGTGTTACAAAGCTGAAAATACTGAAATTTGCAGTATTCCCATGTATCTGCTGTCCTTGCCCTTCCAGTGTGGCAGAAGGGGAGTTGGAGAAATGCAGTACATCCTATAATCAATGCACATTGCTGCCACGATGCATCAATTGCAAAGGGATCAAGGTGGTGGATGTGTTAAGGTCCAGGCCAAAGACTGCAAAGTGTTTTGTGAAGTTGTCCGAGACCCTACGTTTTACATTTGACTTTGATCATTGATGAGCATAAGGTGCTTCACTTATGATTTAAGTGACCCACTCGGAAGCTCCAGCAAAGTTTGTTTAAGAACACAGTTAGAATGTAACAAAAATAATTAGCATAACTTTTACCAATTGCAAGATTTAAACACAACACATTGTAGTTCCTCACAGTGAGCCATCGTTGTTGCACCAAGTTGAACACCATTCCACAGGCATACACCCTTCTTCAGACTTGACGGAGCAACAAGTATGCTCACGTGATGCTGGATTTTCAGCTTTGTAACACCCATGGACAGAATTCCAAACCAGCTGTTTGCAGAGAAGGATATATCCTCAAAACAGCCAAACTTCAGAGAGGTAAACTTAACCTCAGGTGACTTCCAATCTTCAGATTCCAGAGAGGTAGAAACTGCAATGGCTCTCAGCTGCTTCTGAAAACAAAACTAAAAACTGAAATGCTCTGTGAAAATTAGCTGTCCCGAGCCACATGACCTGTCAATCACCCCCATTCAAGCCCCACTCACTTTGTCACAAAAGAATACAGTGAGGGGGATTGACACTGTTCAGTGCAGCAAAGAACAAGAATGCAAAAGAATGTTGCCTGCCCGGTGCCAGTCTGACGGCGAACAGTGGGTCTGAGACTTTTATTCTAAACTTAAATAAACAATAGCTGATAAAAGACAGTAAAAACCGCTAGCATGAGTTTTATAATTATTTAAACAAGAAAAGAGCAGGTACAGTGGGTGTTGGTCCTGTGTAGAGTGAGAATTGGGAGTTAATAGAAGATAATAAAATAGCAGATGAAGTGAACAAATATTTTGCTGCTTTATTCACACTGGAGGATACAAACAACATTCAGTAATAGGTGTAAATCAAGAGGTTGAAGGGAGAGAGGAACTTGAAGAAGTTACAATCACTGGGAGGATTGGTATGGAGCAAACTGCAGGAACCGTGGACTGACAAATCTCCAGCTCCTGATGAACTTCATCCCAGGATCTTAAAGAGGTGGCTAATGAGGTAGTAGATGCGTTGCTGTTAATTTCCTAACATTCCCTAGCTTCTGGAAAGGTTCCATCAGGTGAAGAACCAGTAAATTTAACCCATGCATTCAATAAGGGATGGAGGTAGAAAACAGGGAACAATAGGCCAGCTAGTTTGACGCCTGTTGTGGATAAGGCGTACAAATCGATCATTAAGAAGATTACAGACGGGTACTTGAAAAACTCAAGGAAATTTGAAAAAGTCAGTCTGGTTTTGCGCAAAGCAAGTTGTGTTTAACTGATTTATTGTCATTCTTTGAAGGAGTAATGTGCTCTGTAGATAAAGCAGAGCCTGCAGACACGCTGCACTTGGATTTCCAGAGGCCATTTGCTAAGGTGCCATGTCAATGTTTAGTGGAAAATAAAAGCTCACAGTTTAGGGGGTAACATATTAGTATTGATAGAAGATTGGCTGGCTGGCAGAAAACACAGAATATTTATGAATGGGTGTTTTTCTGATTGGCAGGATGAGACAAGTGGAGTCCCGCAGGGGTCTGTGCTGGGGCTTCAACCTGTTGCACCTTATATCAATGAAATAAATGAAGTGAAGGCATCATGGCTAAATTTACAGAAGACACAAAGATTGATAGGAAAGTATGTTGTGAAGGACACAAGGAGTAGGATTTTCCTGCCGCACTCGCCCCAATGCCGGAAATTCCTGCCCGAGGTCAATAGACCTTTGCATGGTCCATGTCCCGCCTGCTACCATTACTGTGGCAGGCAGGACGGGAAAACTCCGCCAAAGGAGGTTGCGCATGGTTGAGTGAGTGGGTAAAATCTGGCAGATAGAGTGTTCTGTGAGAAAATGCGAAGTTGTTTGCTTTGGCAGGAAGAATAAGAAAGCAGAGTATTATTAAGCAGGAGAATGACTGCAAAATTCAGAGCTGCAGACATGAGTCACAAGAAGTTAACATGTAGGTGCAGCAAGTAATTAAGGCTAATGGAATGCTATCCTTTATTACAAAGGGAATTTAATTTCGAAAGGATATTATGCCTCAGCTATACAGGGCTTTGGTGAGAGCAGATCTCGAATATTGCATGCAGTTTTTGGGCTCCTTATTTCAGAAAGGAAGAAAATGCATTGGAGGTGATTCAGAGGAAGTTAACTGGACTGATACATGAATGAGCGGGTTGTCTTCTGAGGAAAGGTTGTATAGACCGGGATTGTTTCCACTCGAGTTCAGAAAAGTGAGCAGTGACTGAACTGAAGTATTTAAGATGCTGAAGAGTATTCACAACAAGGACATGAAAAGGATTTTTAATCTTGTGGGCAAGTCCAGAACTAGTGGGCACTGTTTTAAAATTAGGATCTGCCTTTTTAGGTCAAAGATTAAGAGATTCTCTGAGAGCTGATGTGCCCCTCTGGAGCTCTCTGCCTGAGAAGAGGTTGGAGGTGGGGTCATTAAATATTTTAAATTGGAGGTGGGTACATTCTTGTTCTGCAATCAAACCAAAGGTTATTGAGGATAGATGGGAATGTGGGTTTCAAAACACTAATAGATCAGCGAGTTTATTCTCCCGGCCCCGCCGCATCTGCCCAACACCAGCCTTCAGCACATTGTTCACTATTCCACCAATCGTGGATTACTTCTCTTGTTCATTAGCTGCTGATACTCTCACTAGTCGGCCGATCAGCAGCAAATGGGGGAGAGAAACAACCTCTGAATCTTGAATTGGAACTCAGCTGTTTGACAACAATTTGAAAACTGCCTCTGGGGCCGCGTGGAGGATCTTCACGGGTCACACCCGGACCCCGCGCCGAACCTTGGACAAACCTGCTCCAGATGCTCAATCACTCCCACTTTCTACTCAGTCCCTGTCCCGTTTCCTCTTTCTGTGTGAGCTGCATATAGGACAGAAATTCTATTTGTATTGTTTTGTGATCCTACCTGTGTCCATGCTCATTCTTGTTGAAGATGTTGGATATTCTCCCTTGTTTGAACCTTCAGCCATGATATTGACAGATGTTCTCTGATTCTGAGACTCTGTAATGAGGATAATTTCAATGTCAGGATCAGATGTAAATATTAAAATCAGAAGCAGAGCATTGAGATCTTTACTGGTGCGTCAGATATATTTCAGAATATTACAATCTCTTGTTACCACGATATTAGTAGTAGTAGACTTCAGTGTTCACCAAGGAGAGGGGCCATGTTTTTGAGGAAGAGAAGGTGTTACAGGCTAATAGGCTGGAGGAAATAGATGTTCGGAGGGAGGATATCCTGGTAGTTTTGAACAAACTGAAGGTCAATAAGTCCCCTGGGCCTGATGAAATGTATCCTAGGATTCTTTGGGAGGCAAGGGATGAGATTGCAGAGCCTTTGGCTTTGATCTTTGGGTCCTCGCTGTCCACGGGGATAGTGCCAGAGGACTGGAGAATGGCGAAAGTTGTTCCTCTGTTTAAGAAAGGGAATAGAAATGACCCTGGTAATTATAGACCGGTTAGTCTTACTTCGGTGGTTGGTAAATTGAAGGAAAAGATCCTTCGGGATGGGATTTACGACCATTTAGAAAGATGATGATTAATCCGGGATAGTCAGCACGGATTCGTGAAGGGCAAGTCGTGCCTCACAAATTTGATTGAATTTTTTGAGGAGGTAACTAAGTGTGTTGATGAAGGTGGGCAGTTGATGTCAGATACATGGATTTTAGTAAGGCGTTTGATAAGGTCCCCCATGGTCGGCTTATGATGAAAGTGAGGAGGTGTGGGATAGAGGGAAAGTTGGCCGATTGGATAGATAACTGGCTGTCTGATCGAAGACAGAGAGTGGTGGTGGATGGAAAATTTTCGGATTGGAGGCAGTTTGCTAGCGCAGTGCCACAGGGATCAGTGCTTGGTCCTCTGCTCTTTGTGATTTTTATTAATGACTTAGAGGAGGGGGCTGAAGGGTGGATCAGTAAATTTGCTGATGACACCAAGATTGGTGGAGTAGTGGATGAGTTGGAGGGCTGTTGTAGGCTGCAAAGAGACATAGATAGGATGCAAAGCTGGGCTCAAAAATGGCAAATGGAGTTTAACCCTGATAAATGTGAGGTGATTCATTTTGGTAGGACTAATTTAAATGTGGATTACAGGGTCAAAGGTAGGGTTCTGAAGACTGTGGAGGAACAGAGAGATCTTGGGGTCCATATCCACAGATCTCTAAAGGTTGCCACTCAAGTGGATAGAGCTGTGAAGAAGGCCTATAGTGTGTTAGCTTTTATTAATGGGGGTTGGAGTTTAAGAGCCGTGGGGTTATGCTGCAACTGTACAGGACCTTGGTGAGACCACATTTGGAATATTGTGTGCAGTTCTGGTCACCTCACTATAAGAAGGATGTGGAAGCGCTGGAAAGAGTGCAGAGGAGATTTACCAGAATGCTGCCTGATTTGGACGGTAGGTCTTATGAGGAAAGGTTGAGGGAGCTCGGGCTGTTCTCTCTGGAGCGGAGGAGGCTGAGGGGAGACTTAATAGAGGTTAATAAAATGATGAAGGGGATAGATAGAGTGAACATTCAAAGACTATTTCCTCAGGTGGATGGAGCTATTACAAGGGGGCATAACTATAGGGTTCATGGCGGGAGATATAGGAAGGATATGAGAGGTAGGTTCTTTACGCAGAGAGTGGTTGGGGTGTGGAATGGACTGCCTGCAGTGATAGTGGAGTCAGACACTTTAGGAACATTTAAGCAGTTATTGGATAGGCACATGGAGCACACCAGGATGATAGGGAGTGGGATAACTTGATCTTGGTTTCAGATAAAGCTCGGCACAACATTGTGGACGAAGGGCCTGTTCTGTGCTGCACTGTTCTATGTTCTATCTATATAGACGCGGCACGGTGGCTCAGTGGTTAGCACTGCTGCCTCACAGCACCAGGGACCCGGGTTCACTCCCCGGCTTGGGTCACTGTCTGTGCAGAGTCTGCACAGTCTGCACTCCAAAGATGTGCAGGATCGGTTTCTTGAGAGCCTGTGAACCGGTACAATTTACGGCTGCATGGGCGGCACAGCAGTTAGCACTGCTGCCTCACAACGCCAGGGAACCAGGCTCAATTCCGGCCTCGGGTGACTGTGTGGAGTTTGCACATTCTCACTGTGTCTGTGTGGCTTTCCTCCGGGTGCTCTGGTTTCCTCCCACAGTCCAAAGATGTGCGGGTTAGGTTGCTTGTGTAACATAATCTGACTGAGAAAATGCCGTCAAATAAAGAAAGACAAAGTAGTGGAGCAGACAAATCTTATCCTAACCTGCAGATTCTGTGCTTCCATGTAGAGTCTGCTCGTTTTCTCTTTGTAAACTCATTGCTACCAAACGTGATGTTGTTCCTGGTTTTCTTTCAGCAAATCACACTTCAGTAATTGGAGCTGATCTTTGTAATTTGAGATTTGTATTACATCTCGATGGGCAAAATGGCTTCCTGTTGTGCTGGAATGACTCTGACTGTCTCCGTCCTCCGACTGGAAGATGCTATTTGGAAAATACATCATTGAGCCAGTTTAAAAACTCTGAATTATGAATAAAGTTAGTTACAAACAATTTGTAATTAATTGCTGTCATTGAGTTCAATAGGAGTTCATGCCTCTCGAACGAATCACTGGGTTTCTTCCTGAAACTGTGTCAAAACCCCATCGAATTTCTCATGTTTGGACTTTCAAACTAAGAGCCAGTGTCAGATGTTTCAATGCAGGATTTGATAACTTAAAAGGTGAACACATTAACCATTTAACTGCTGAATGAAAGTGTGGTTGCACAGAGAGAAATTTATTTCCCCATGCTCACTCATATTATGAAACTGGATCTTATTCACTCCAGCTGCCTGTCGACCCTGCATCCTGTGCTCACTGACTGACATTGGGAATCAGTTCAGAAATGTCTCGATTTTAAAGTTCTCATTCTCATGTTCAATTTTCTGAATGATCTCACTCCTTCCGATCTCTTTAACATTCTCCAATGCTGTGACCATTCAAAGTTTCAGCGTTCTTTCAATTCTGCATCCCTCATTTCTTTCATCCCTCCATTGTCAGCCGTGCCTTCATCTGCCTGGGTCTTGAGCTCCAGAATTTATTCCCTTCTATCCCTTAAAAATCTTTTTAAAATCTGCCTCTTTTATCAAGCTTTTACTCACCTGTCCAGTCAGGACAATAAGACAATAAACTTGCCTGATTTTGCGCCAGTGAAGGACTTTGGAATATTTTATAACGTTAAAGGAGCTATATAAATGCAAATTGCTTTTGTTGAAATAAAAGCAAAATACTGTGGATGCTGGAATCTGAAACAAAGGGTGGCACGGTGGCTCTGTGGTTAGCACCACTGACTCACAGTGCCAGGGATCCGGGTTCTATTCCCGGCTTGGGGCACTATGTGGGGACTCTGCACGTTCTACCAGTGTTTCCCTGGGTTTACTCTGTTGCTCTGGTTTCCTCCCTCAGTCCAAAAGACGTGCTGCTTAGGTGCAATGGCTATGCTAAAACTCTCCCTCAATGTAACCCGAACAGGTGGCGGAGTGTGGCGACTAGGGGATTTTCACAACAACTTCATTGCAGTGTTAACATAAGCTTACTTGTGACACTCACAAATACACTTAAACTAAAATGCTGGAAAATCTCAGCAGGTCTGACAGCATGTGTGGAGAGTGAATAGAATCAATGACCCTCAGTAGAGCTGACCATGGTCCTTGCGAGCATTCCCACAGGTGAAATGGCGCTAGTGGCGACAGGTTCTGAACTTTTGCACAAGACAAACAGATCGCCGCTCTCTCCTCGATTTGGGTATCGAGCCCTGACCACCAAAAATAATTTCTTTAATAACTCAGCTTTCCTTTGGAAACTTGACTTACGATATTTTATAGTATGTCTGGCTGACTGTGAGAAATGGAATCCCAGTATGAGGCCCAAAAATCATTCTCAGTGGTTGATTATCCATTAATTAAGTAAATTTCCTTCCACATAGGCGTTGGCCTAATTCTGAAAATGATTCCTGAAGCTTCTTTTTGTGTGTGTGCTTCGTTCATTTCTGCTTTGTTCAAGGTGTTGATGCAAAAGCTATCGGCTTCTCTTTCCCATCGGGCATTACGTGAGAAACTACTGCCTCCATCCCATACCATGATGCGTTACATGACAATTGCAAAGGTAAATTCGGATTCAAGTGTGTCAGGACTTCTGACTTTACTGGTGCCTCTTTAGCTTGTATGAAGGTTTTCTCACACGGACCCACCCATTTCCATTTCCTGTCACGACACAAAAGGTTGTGCAAAGGTTTAAGAATAGTCGCTAGATTAGTGACAAACCTTTCGTAAATAATACTTGAATAAGACCAAAGGAGAACTAAGATGATTGATGTTGAGGTGCAGGTGCCTCAGTCATGGCTTTGACTTTTGAAGGCAATTTGTGCAGTCTCTTTGCATCTATGACATGACCCAGATAGTCAACAGAAGATTGGAAAAAAATCACATTTATCTTTCCGTACTCTTAATCCGTGATCTTCTCGTCTCTGGAGTGCGGCATCTAGGTTGTGGAGATGTTCTTCCTCATTCTTTCCAGTGACTTAGACATCACCTGTGAAACACTGGACTCTTTCTCATCTGCTTCGAACTTGATCCATGGAACATTGGAACAACACAGGTGCAGACGTGATACCAAATGGAAGTCTTGTATATCTGAATAGCCCTTGGTGTGTCACAATAGTCAAATATTGTTGTGAATCTGGATCCACATTCATCTGGAGATAAGCATGACTAAGATCAATTTGACTAAAGCGTTGCCTTTAGCCAAACCAGTGAATAAATCCATCTTCCCCCATCAGTACAACAGCTGTTAGCTCTGGGATCGGGCATTTCCCAAGAGTTATCATTAACTCTCTACATCAGATGTGACACAGACAGCTGCCCAGTGAAATCCAGTGAGTCCCACAGATCTCCACAACCTGGTTCCAGGTGGGATCATGTTCACTGAGACTCCACACTGGCTAATCCCATTGGTTAAAGATTTACTCCCAATGCAGGGTGAAACCAGACTGATTCCCGTGGTAGAGAATATTCTCAAGGGAAATGTGGAGTTTGGTGATCAATGGTGAATTAAATGATCCTTCACTTGGTTTCTGACAGCCTGGCAGGTTTGTATTATGTTAAAATGTATATATGATCTGTTTGATTTGACGGAGTTTTGATATTAAGCTCTGGTAATTTATGAATTATATCTCTACACTTATACATTCTAAGTGGATATGGTTCCTCTGGACAGTCACACTCTCCATGAGATGTGTGCCCTGATTGAAGCTCCAATTTGAATATAGTTACCATATTACTCATTGCGTCAGCACTTGATCAATGAACACTGTCGGAGGTGAAAATAGTTCCCACTCTTCGACTAATATGAACACTGATGTATAATATTGTAATTAATAAAGGTATCATTAAATCAGGTCATATGGTTTGAACTGAAGAACAAGAAAGGGATAATCACATTTCTGGGAGTATAACATCTGCCCCAGACAGTTCTGCCTATATCGTTGGCACCACGTAGGTGCCACCGATATAGGCAGAACAGGAACAGAGGTTCTGCAGAGGGAATATGAAAAGCTGGGAGCCAAATTAAAAAGCAGAACCAACAAGGTGGTAATCTCTGGATTACCACCTGAGCCACAAGCGAATTGGCGCAGGGTCAATAAGATTAAGGAGGTAAATGCGTGGCTCAAAGATTGGTGTGGGAGGAATGGGTTTGAATTCATGGGACATTGGCACCGGTATTGGGAAGATGGGACCTGTTCAGATGGGATGGTCTTCATCTGAATCGTGCTGGGACCAGAGTCCTGGCGAATCGTATAACCAGGGCTGTAAATAGGGCTTTAAACTAAATAGTGGGGGGGAGGGTTCAGGGGTATGGGGAATTACAAAATCAAAGGTAAGGAGAGGGTACGAGTGAGGGTTAATGATGAGGACATTCATCTCGTTAAAGGAGTCAAGGGCTCAGGCAGAGTAAAAAAGGTGACAAACACAAGAAGGGAGGTGGTCAACGCACCGCAAGGAGATGGTCTGGGGAAGGATAACCAGTTTGTGACAGGTAGGGACAGAGCGTGCAATCAAAAGAATGCACTAACAAATCGGGTCCATATAAAGGCTAGCATAAAGACACTTTACCTGAATGCACGTAGCATTCGAAACAAAGTGAATGAGTTGATGGAACAAATCGGTACAAATGGGTATGATCTAGTGGCCATTCCAGAAACGTGGTTGCAGGGTGACCAGGATTGGGAACTGAATATCCAGGGGTATCAGACATTTCGGAAGGATAGACAGGAAGGAAAAGGAGGTGGGGTAGCTCTGTTAATTAAAGATAACATCAGGGCGGAAGTGAGAGACGATATAGGCTTTCAGGAGCAGAATGTGGAATCGTTGTGGGTGGAGATAAGGAATAGTAAGGGGAGAAAGTCACTGGTGGGTGTGGTCTATAGGCCCCCAAATAATAACTTTGAGGTGGTTCGGGCTATAAACAAGCAAATAATGGATGCGTGCAAAAACGGAACAGCAATAATCATGGGGGATTTTAACCTGCACGTTGATTGGTTGACTCAAGTCGGACGCGGTGGACTTGAGGAAGAGTTCTTAGAATGCTGTCGGGATAGTTTCCTCGAACAGTATGTTACAGAACCTACGAGGGAGCGAGCTACCTTGGATCTGGTCCTGTGTAATGAGACAGGTAAAATTAATGATCTTCTTGTGAGGGATCCTCTTGCAATGAGTGATCACAATATGGTTGAATTTCTAATACAAATGGAGGGAGAGAAAGTAGGGTCCCAAACCAGTGTCCTCTGCTTGAATAGAAGGGAGTACAATAGGATGAGGGCAGAATTGGCTAATGTAGACTGGGAGCGCAGACGAGTTGGTAGGACAGCTGAGCAACAGTGGCGGATTTTTAAGGAGATTTTTCTCAGTACTCAGCAAAAATATATTCCTGTGATAAAAAAGGAATGTAAGAAAAGGGATAACCAGCCATGGATAACTAAGGAAATAAAGGAGAGTATTAAATTAAAAACCGATGCACACAGAGTGGCCAAAACACGTGGGGAATTAGAAGATTGGGAAAGCTTTAAAAAACAACAAAGAACGACTAAGAAAGCGATAAATAAAGGAAAGATAGATTATGAAACTAAACTAGCACAAAATATAAAAACTGATAGTAAACGTTTTTACAAATATATAAAAAGGAAAAGAGTAGCTAAAGTAAATGTTGGACCCTGAGAAGATGAGAAGGGGAATTTAATAATGAGAAACGAGGAAATGGCCGAGGCCTTAAACAAGTTTTTTGTGTCGGTCTTCACGGTAGAGGACACAAATAGCTTACCGAAAATTGATGGTCATGGGACTGTAGGGGGTGAGGTCCTTCAAACGATTACTATTACTAAAGAGGTAGTGCTTGGTAGGCTAATGGGACTAAAGGTCTTAAGGTAGACAAGTCCCCGGGCCCGGATGGAATGCATCCCAGGGTACTGAAAGAAATGGCAGAAGTAATAGCAGATGCGTTGGTTGTAATTTATCAAAATTCGCTGGATTCTGGGGAAGTGCTGGCTGATTGGAAAACAGCTAATGTGACGCCACTGTTCAAAAAAGGAGGTAGACAAAAGGCGGGTAACTACAGGCCGGTTAGCTTAACGTCCGTAGTTGGGAAATTGCTGGAATCCATCATTAAAGAAGAAATAGCAGGACACCTGGAAAAAAATGGTTTGATCAAGCAGACGCAGCATGGGTTCATGAAGGGAAAGTCGTGTTTGACGAATTTACTGGATTTTTATGAAGATGTAACGAGTGCAGTTGACAGAGGGGAACCGGTGGATGTGGTGTTTTTGGATTTCCAGAAGGCGTTCGATAAGGTGCCTCACAAAAGGTTGCTGCCGAAGATTAGGGTACAGGGAGTTGGGGGTAAAGTGTTAGCGTGGATTGAGGATTGGCTATCGAACAGGAAGCAGAGAGTTGGAATAAATGGGTGCTTTTCTGGTTGGCAGTTGGTGACTAGTGACGTGCCGCAGGGATCGGTGCTGGGGGCTCAACTGTTTACCATATACATAGACAATCTGGAGGAGGGGACCGAATGTAGCGTAACAAAGTTTGCGGATGATAGAAAGATGAATGGGAAAGCGAATTGCGTGGAGGATGCGGAAAGTCTGCAGAGAGATTTGGATAGGCTAAGTGAGTGGGCGAGGATCTGGCAGATGGAGTATAACGTTGACAAGTGTGAGGTTATCCACTTTGGAAGGAATAATAGTAAAATGGACTATTATTTAAATGGTGAAAAATTACAACATGCCACTGTGCAGAGGGACCTGGGGGTCCTTGTGCATGAATCGCAAAAACTCAGTTTGAGGGTGCAGCAGGTGATCAAGAAGGCAAATGGAATGTTGGCCTTTATCGCGAAGGGGATGGAGTTCAAAGCAGGGAGGGCTTGCTGCAATTGTACAGGGTACTGGTGAGGCCGCAACTGGAGTACTGTGTGCAATTTTGGTCCCCTTATTTGCGGAAGGATGTATTGGCCTTGGAGGGAGTACAGAGAAAGTTCACCAGGTTGATACCGGAGATGAGGGGGTTAGCTTATGAGGAGAGATTGAGTAGATTGGGCCTGTACTCGTTGGAGTTTAGAAGGCTGAGGGGAGATCTTATAGAGACATATAAGATAATGAAGGGGCTAGACAGGGTAGCGGCAGAGAGATTCTTTCCACTTCGAAAGGAAACAAAAACTAGAGGGCACAGCCTCAAAATAAGAGCGAGTCAGTTTAGGAGAGTTGAGGAGGAACTTCTTCTCTCAGAGGGTAGTGAATCTCTGGAATTCTCTGCCCATTGAAGCAGTGGAGGCTACCTTGTTAAATATGTTTAAGTGACAGGTTGATAGATTGCTGATCAATAAGGGAATTAAGGGTTATGGGGAGCAGGCGCGTAAGTGGAACGAAACCATTATCAGATCAACCATGATCTTATTGAATGGCAGGCAGGCTCGAGGGGCTAGATGGCCTACTCCTGCTCCTATTTCTTATGTTCTTCTGCTCTTAAAAGAAAGTAAATGAGCAAATATGTAGTGAAATTGCTGAGAAGAATGTATTCAAGAGGTGGCTCAATATTGTAATTGGGGCGAATGGGATCAAAGGTTAGAGGGAGAAAGCAGGCTTAGGCAATTGAGTTGGATGATCAGCCATGATCGGAATGAATGGCGGAGCAGGCTTGAAGGGCCAAATTGCCTTCTCCTGCTCCTATCTTCTACATTTCAATGCATAGAACATAGAACAGTACAGCTCAGGAAAAGGCCCTTCAGCCCATAATGTTGTGTTAAAGATGATGCCTAATCCATTCTGCCTGCCCTTGGTTCAAGCATATCCCTCTCTTCTTTGCATATTCATGTGCTTCTCTAAAAGCCTGTTAAATGCCCCTGTCGTATCTGCCTCCACCACTACACCTGGCAATTCGTTCCAAACACCTACCGCTGCCACCAATGGCAGCGCGTTCCAGATACCTGCCTCTCTCTGTGTGAAAAACTTGCCACTCATATCTCCTTTGAATATTCCCCCTCTCACATTAAGTGCACGCCCCCTAGTCGTAGACATTTGAACTCTGGATGGAAAGTTCTGACTGTCAACCCTATCATCATTTTATAGGTTTCTATCAGGTCTCTCCTCAGCCTCTGCCCCTGCAGAGAAAAGAACCCTAGTTTGTCCAGCCTCTCCTTATAGCTCATACCCTCCAATCTAGGCAGCATTCTGGTAAACCTCTTCTGCAACCTCTACAAAGCCTCCACACCCTTCCTGTAATGTGGCAACCAGAACTGAATGCAATACTCAAAGTGCAGCCCAACCAAAGTTTTATGAAGCTGCAACATGACATCCTAACTCTTGAACTCAATGCCCTGACCAATAAAGGCAAGCAAGACATATGCCTTCTGTATTATTGTAAACCAGCAACAAATACACCAAACGGGGTGGATTCTGGCCCAGTGGAGTTATTCAAGAAGATGCTCAGAATTTCATTAATTCAAGATGACAAGTGAAGTGAATCAATGGCAGGTCATCGTTAACTGTCCTTATTGAGGATGACATCTACTCAGAGTAAATGGAGTTAAGATGCAGATTAGTCAAAATTTAATTAAATAGAGGAAGGGCTCAAGGGGCAGAATGACTGCCTCCTGTTACTATATTTAAACGTTGGTTGAATAATGATGTGTGAAACTTCTGGAGGATTTGTACCTCCCTTTTAATGAGTTGAACTTGTTTTCTTTATTTCAGATCGTGCAACATTTTTATTCAGAGAATGATCAGATAATCGGTATCAAGGGGCAAACTTTATAAATGATAGTTCAGAAAAACACATGCAATGTTCCATCCTGTGCCAGTTATAGAATGAGGCCCCTAAACTTACTGCTGGTTTTATTCTGGGTTCAACCAAAAACTCTGAACAAGAGATTTACTATCTCGTGATATTAAATATACAGATTTGGAAATAACTGATTTATAACCTGATCCAATATGCTGAGGATTCTAGATTGGATCCATGAGGTTAAATATTAATTTTGATGTCAAACTGATAACAGTGAGACAGGTCAGAGCAGTGTGCACTCTGACACTGTTTCCAACTCTCCAGCTCTGTTGGGCAAGGTCCACTGGTTCTCCTGCGCCCAGCTGGCAGGACAAGACAACATGTACTCAGGTTGTTGCTTTACTACGAGTAAGTTACAGACACATTGCAGAGTCCTAATGATTTACTTTGAACCACAGCAAAAAAGCTTGTCTCTTCCAACAACTTTATTGAGCAGTGTTACGACCTGTACCTGGTTTTCCATTTTTGGACTTATTTTGATCTTTTGGAAAAAGATATTTCTTTGCTTTCACTGCTGGCCTCGCTTTATTAATTCACGTTACTGACACTAAAACCAACACTGATAAATTCAGTAATATTAGCTCATCAAATATGCCCTTAAACAAGCTGCATTGGATCAAACCTCCTATGAAATGGACAGCTTTATCAGAAGTTTAAACATTATCTCGGATCCTGCTACTGCGAGGTGTGTACAGCATTTCACAGTGTATCAGGATGCTACTGGATGTGTACAGAGTTTCACAGTGTATCAGGATGCTACTGGATGTGTACAGGGTTTCACAGTGTATCAGGATGCTACTGGATGTGTACAGGGTTTCACAGTGTATCAGGATGCTACTGGATGTGTACAGAGTTTCAGTGTATCAGGATGCTACTGGATGTGTACAGGGTTTCACAGTGTATCAGGATGCTACTGGATGTGGACAGAGTTTCAGTGTATCAGGATGCTACTGGATGTGTACAGAGTTTCACAGTGTATCAGGATGCTACTGGATGTGTACAGAGTTTCAGTGTATCAGGATGCTACTGGATGTGTACAGGGTTTCACAGTGTATCAGGATGCTACTGGATGTGTACAGAGATTCAAAGTGTATCAGGATGCTACTGGATGTGTACAGGGTTTCAGAGTGCATCAGGATGCTACTGGTTGTGTGCAGAGTTTCACAGTGTATCAGGATGCTCCTGGATGTGTACAGGGTTTCACAGTGTATCAGGATGCTACTGGATGTGTACAGAGTTTCACAGTGTATCAGGATGCTACTGGATGTGTACAGGGTTTCACAGTGTATCAGGATGCTACTGGATGTGTACAGAGTTTCACAGTGTATCAGGATGCTCCTGGATGTGTACAGAGTTTCACAGTGTATCAGGATGCTACTGGATGTGTACAGAGTTTCACAGTGTATCAGGATGCTCCTGGATGTGTACAGAGTTTCACAGTGTATCAGGATACTACTGGATGTGTGCAGAGTTTCACAGTGTATCAGGATGGTACAGGATGTGTACAGGGTTTCAGAGTGTATCAGGATGCTACTGGTTGTGTGCAGAGTTTCACAGTGTATCAGGATGCTCCTGGATGTGTACAGAGTTTCACAGTGTATCAGGATGCTACTGGATGTGTGCAGAGTTTCACAGTGTATCAGGATGCTCCTGGATGTGTACAGGGTTTCACAGTGTATCAGGATGCTACTGTATGTATACAGAGTTTCACAGTGTATCAGGATGCTACTGGATGTGTACAGAGTTTCAGTGTATCAGGATGCTACTGGATGTGTACAGAGTTTCACAGTGTATCAGGATGCTACTGGATGTGTACAGAGTTTCAGTGTATCAGGATGCTACTGGATGTGTACAGAGATTCAAAGTGTATCAGGATGCTACTGGATGTGTACAGGGTTTCAGAGTGTATCAGGATGCTACTGGTTGTGTGCAGAGTTTCACAGTGTATCAGGATGTTCCTGGATGTGTACAGGGTTTCACAGTGTATCAGGATGCTACTGGATGTGTACAGAGATTCAAAGTGTATCAGGATGCTACTGGATGTGTACAGGGTTTCACAGTGTATCAGGATGCTACTGGATGTGTACAGGGTTTCAGTGTATCAGGATGCTACTGGATGTGTACAGGGTTTCAGAGTGTATCAGGATGCTACTGGTTGTGTGCAGAGTTTCACAGTGTATCAGGATGCTCCTGGATGTGTACAGGGTTTCACAGTGTATCAGGATGCTACTGGATGTGTACAAAGTTTCACAGTGTATCAGGATGCTCCTGGATGTGTACAGAGATTCAAAGTGTATCAGGATGCTACTGGATGTGTACAGGGTTTCACAGTGTATCAGGATACTACTGGATGTGTACAAAGTTTCACAGTGTATCAGGATGCTCCTGGATGTGTACAGGGTTTCACAGTGTATCAGGATGCTACTGGATGTGTACAGGGTTTCACAGTGTATCAGGATGCTACTGTATGTGTACAGAGTTTCACAGTGTATCAGGATACTACTGGATGTGTACAGAGTTTCACAGTGTATCAGGATGCTACTGGATGTGTACAGAGTTTCACAGTGTATCAGGATGCTACTGGATGTGTACAGGGTTTCACAGTGTATCAGGATGCTACTGGATGTGTACAGGGTTTCACAGTGTATCAGGATGCTACTGTATGTGTACAGAGTTTCACAGTGTATCAGGATGTGTACAGAGTTTCACAGTGTATCAGGATGCTACTGGATGTGTACAGAGTATCACAGTGTATCAGGATGCTACTGGATGTGTACAGGGTTTCACAGTGTATCAGGATGCTACTGGATGTGTACAGGGTTTCACAGTGTATCAGGATGCTACTGGATGTGTACAGGGTTTCAGTGTATCAGGACCTGTCAGGTGTAGATCAGTCGCTTCTGACTGGCTCTTGCAGCTGCAGCAATCAGATTGCTGATCAAGTTGCTATTAAATGGTGACTCCCACAATAAGGTTGGTCGATGAGCCAATAGTGGCACCGCTTTTGAATGTCAAGGGGAGTTGGTCAGACTTTCTCGTCTTGAGGACAATCATTACTTGATCACCTGTTGCACCTGCAGACTGGGTTTTTGCGTCTCATGCACAAGGACCCCCAGGTCCCTTTGCACAGTAGCATGTTGTAATTTTCTTCCATTTAGATAATAATCCAATTTGCTATTATTTCTTCCAAAGTGAATAACCTCGCATTTGTCAACGTTATACTACATCTGCCAGATCCTCGCCCACTCACTCAGCCTGTCCAAATCTCTCTGCAGACCTTCTCCGCCCTCCACACGATTCACTTTTCCACTTATCTTTGTGTCGTCTGCAAACTTTGTTCCCCTACACTCAGTCCCCTCCTCCAGATCGGCTATATAAATGGTAAATAGTTGAGGCCCCAGTACCGATCCCTGCGGCACGCCACTAGCTACCATCTGCCAACCAGAAAAGCACCCATTTATTCCGACTCTCTGCTTCCTGTCGGATAGCCAATCCCCAATCCACGCTAACACCCTACCCCCAACTCCGTGTGACCCAAAAGGCAAATGGGATGTTGGCCTATATCGCAAGGGGGATAGAATATAAAAGCAGAGATGTCTTGCTGCATCTGTACAGGGCATTGATGAGGCCGCAGCTGGAATACTGTGTGCAGTATTGGTCCCCTTATTTGCAGAAGGATATATTGGCCTTGGAGGGAGTGCAGAGAAGGTTCACCAGGTTGATACCGGAGATGAGGGGTGCTGATTATGAGGAGAGACTGAGCAGATTGGGTTTGTACTCGTTGGAATTTAGAAGGCTGAGGGGGGATCTTATAGAGACCTATAAGACAATGAAGGGGCTGGATAGGGTAGAGGTGGAGAGATTCTTTCCACTTAGAAAGGAAGCAAGAACTGGAGGGCACAGCCTCAAAATAAAGGGGGGGTCAGTTTAGGACAGAGTTGAGGAGGAACAACTTCTCTCAGAGGGTGGTGAATCTCTGGAATTCTCTGCCCACTGAAGTGGTGGACGCGACCTCGTTGAATATGTTTCAATCACGGATAGATGGATTCCTGATCGGTAAGGGAATTAGGGGTTATAGGGATCAAGCGGGTAAGTGGAACTGATCCACTTCAGATCAGCCATGATCGTATTGAATGGCGGGGCAGGCTCGAGCGGCTCGATGGCCTACTCCTGCTCCTATTTCTTATGTTCTTATGTTCTTATTACTTGTCATTTGTGTGGCATGAATGTACTTGTCAATCACCAGTTGAAGGCTGAACGGACCCAGATCTTCCTTCATGCATCAAGGACTGTTTGATTATTTGTGAGGCATTGTGAAAAGAACTAGAGCGATCATAAGATCATCAGTTTGATAAGAAACAGGAACAGGAGTCAGACATTTGGCACATTGATGCTGCTGAACCATTCAATAAGATCATTGCTGAATTGATTACAGTTTCAACTCTGCTTTCTTGTCTGTCCCAATATCCCTTGACTCCGTTATTGGTCAATGATCAGTCATGAAAGGATTCAATGCCCCCCCCCCCCCCCACCCCCCGCCATTTCCACCACTCTGAGGAACTGAATTCTGAAGACAAATTATCTTCTGAGGAAATAAGTCGCTCCTTGTATCTTAGAATTAAATGGGAGACACCTTGGGTCAGAATTCTCCAGTTTCACACAACCCGCTCCTGCTAACAGCGAGAACAGAGAATTTGGCGCTCAGCCAAGTCTCCATTCACAGCAGCGGGACTGGAGAATCCCAGCCACAGGCGAGGTTGGTGAATTCTGGCCTTTATTTTTAAACTGTGTCCCCTCTCTGCTCTCTGCATCTATCCTGTCAAGCCCGTTCAGAATTTCACAAACAGTGGAGTTCCGTTGTAACACGTTGTAACGATTTAGCGCGAAATCGGATATGACGCGATGAATCATTGGACCCTTTTTTTTGCTCTTTCCGGTTTAGTGATTTAGGGCGACCCCGATGACATTCACGATAACATTTTATGGACCCCAGCCATCGCGTTACAACGGGGCTCCACTGTATTTCACTATCATCTTTTATTCTTCTGAACTCCGAGTATAGGTCCAACCTGCTCAGCCTTTCCTCATAAAACAACCCTTCAACTTTCTCTGAACTGCTTCCAATGTCAGTAATCCTCCTTAGATAGAAGACCAAACCCCGACACAGTATTCCAGTTGTATTCTCACCAAAGCTGTACAGTGATGAAGGAGGCAGTTTGAGTAGTGGCATTAATACTGGACGAGTAATCCAGAGACCCAGGGTAATGCTCTGGGAATTTGGGTTCCCAAGTCCCACCATGACAGATGATGAATCAATTTGGGGTAAAATCTAGAATTAAAAGTCTAATTGGAGGAAATCTGTGACTCATGAATCAGTAATGTTAACTCTGAAATGGTTTAGCAAGCCAGTTCAAGGAGAATGGGCAATAGGTGTTGGCCCAACCAGAATGATTTTTTAAAAAAGTTGCAGAAAGGCTTCCTTTCTCATACTCCATTCCTCCTCACAAAAAATGAATTAATGTTCCATTTACCTATTTGAACGTTAACTTGTGATTCACATCCAAGGCCAACAGATCCCTCTGTACTGCAGCAATCAGCAGTTGCTCTCTTCCTGAACATCTGCCAAGCTTTTGCTTTTTCACTTAATCTAGTTCAATTTCTACAGTCCTGAGATGTCCCTCACAGCTTGCTTTAGTATCTTTGGCTACAATACAGAAGTCACTCCAAGTATCTAAGAACAGGAGGAGGACACTCAGCCTCTCGATCCTGTTGCACAGAAGTACCTGCAGCCATTCTGCTAATTGAACATGTTAGAAAGGAATAAAAGTTATGCTGTACAGCACAACAAGCCTGGTAGACAGGAGGAATCGGTGATCATTCAGTCCCTTAAGCCTATTTTAACATTCAATTAGATCTGAGTTGATCTGTACCTCAACTCCATCTGCCCACATTAGATCATATCCATTCACAAAAACAGAAAATGCTGGAAAATCTCAGCCGGTGTATCAGCATCTGTGAAAAGATAACAGAGCAAAGGTTTTGATACAGGATGACCCTTCGTCAGAACTTTTATTTTCGCTCATACTTTAAGTTTCCTCCTACAAGCTGTAATTGAATCAGAATTCGACCCAATTGAGTTCCGAGAAATCAGGAACACAGAGAGACTAGTATTTATTTATTATTATTATTTTACTTTTATTATTCCTATTTATTATTACGATTATTTATTTTTTCCAGCAGTTTCTCTCTTGGACACAGAGAGACTATGTGAGTTGGTAAAGCTACAGCAACAAACTGGAAATTTATGAATAGGCAGTGTGAGGCCATCCACATTAGTTCTGAGTATTTTCTCAGAAGGAAGTTATGAGGGACATTGGATAAAAAAGTGATTTCCGTCTCCGGGTAAAAGAGATAAAAGCAAAGGATTTAGGGAAGGAATTTCAGAGCTGCAGGTCTTGGCAGTTGAAGGCACAGCCGCTAATGCTGGGGTCAAAGGGAGTGCAGATACACAGCAGGCCAAACATGGAGGAATGCAGAGATCTCAATCGAGAAAAATCATGGACCTCTGTGAACAGGAAGTTGAAAATTCTAGGGTTGGAAGAAGCCACAAAGCTGAAAAGAAATGAAGCCTCAAAGGGATATGAATTGCAGGGTGAGATAGTTCTCCTCGGATGACAAACTGAATAATTTAGGCTTATACTCTGAGCTGAGAGAAATGAGAGGTGATTCCACTGAAACATACAAGTATCTGAAAGAGCTGGGCAATGCAGACACTAAGTAGCTGTTTTACACTTGTTCGGAAATCTAAAACTGGAGTGCAAATTCTCAGGATAAGTAATGGATAATTTAGAATTGGGGTGAGGAGAAATGTTTTCACTCAGAGGCTTGTGAATCTTTGGAATTCTCTACCCCAGAGAAGGTGGATGATCCAGCACTGAAAATATTCAGGAATGAGATTTAATGGACTATTATTTAAATGGCAAAAAATTACAGCATGCTGCTGTGCAGAGGGATCTGGGTGTCCTTGTGCATGAATCACAAAAAGTTGGTTTGCAGGTGCAGCAGGTAATTAAGAAGGCAAATGGAATATTGTCCTTCATTGCGAGAGGGATGGAGTTTAAAAACAGAGAGGTTATGTTGCAGCTGTATAAGGTGCTGGAGAAGCCACAACTGGAGTACTGTGTACAGTTTGGGTCTCCTTACTTGAGAAAGGATATACTAGCACTGGAGGGGGTACAGAGGAGATTCACTCGGTTGATTCTGGAGTTGAAAGGGTTGGCTTATGAGGAGAGACTGAGGAGACTGGGGCTATACTCATTGGAATTCAGAAGAATGAGGGGAAATCTTGAAGAAACATATAAGATTATGAAGGGAATAGATAAGAGAGAAGCAGGGAAGTTGTTTGCATTGGCAGGTGAAACGGGAACTCGGGAACATGGCCTCAAAATAAGGGGGAGCAGATTTAGGGCTGAGTTGAGAAGGAACTTCTTCACACGAAGGGTTGAGAATCTGTGGAATTCCCTGCCCAGTGAAGCAGTTGGGGCTCCCTCATTAAATGTTTTTAAGGCAAGGATAGATACATTTTTGAACAGTAAAGGAATTAAGGGTTATGGTGAGTGGGCGGGTAAGTGGAGCTGAGTCCATGAAAAGATCAGACATGATCCTATTGAATGGTGGAGCAGGCTCGAGGGGCCAGATGGCCTACTCCTGCTCCTAGTCCTAATGTTCTTATAGAGTGAAGGGATATGAGGAGCAGCTGGGAAAGTGGAGATGAGGCAGAAGAGCAGCCAAGATTGTATTCAATGCAGAGCAGGGTCAAGGGAGAATGGCGAATGTTGTTCCTCTGTTTAAGAAAGGGAATAGAAATGACCCTGGTAATTATAGACTGGTTAGTCTTACTTCGGTGGTTGGTAAATTGATGGAAAAGGTCCTTAGGGATGGCATTTACGACCATTTAGAAAGATGCGGATTAATCCGGGATAGTCAGCACGGATTCGTGAAGGGCAAGTCATGCCTCACAAATTTGATTGAATTTCTTGAGGAGGCAACTAAGTGTGTTGATGATGGATTTTAGTAAGGCGCTTGATAAGGTCCCCCATGGTCGGCTTATGATGAAAGTGAGGAGGTGTGGGATGGAGGGAAAGTTGGCAGATTGGATAGGTAACGGGCTGTCTGATCGAAGACAGAGGGTGGTGGTGGATGGAAAATTTTCGGATTGGAGGCAGTTTTCTAGCGGAGTGCCACAGGGATCAGTGCTTGGTCCTCTGCTCTTTGTGATTTTTATTAATGACTTAGAGGAGGGGGCTGAAGGGTGGATCAGTAAATTTGCTGATGACACCAAGATTGGTGGAGTAGTGGATGAGGTGGAGGGCTGTTGTAGGCTGCAAAGAGACATAGATAGGATGCAAAGCTGGGCTGAAAAATGGCAAATGGAGTTTAACCCTGATAAACGTGAGGTGATTCATTTTGGTAGGACTAATTTAAATGTGGATTACAGGGTCAAAGGTAGGGTTCTGAAGACTGTGGAGGAAAAGAGAGATCTTGGGGTCCATATCCACAGATCTCTAAAGGCTGCCACTCAAGTGGATAGAGTTGTGAAGAAGGCCTAGAGTGTGTTAACTTTTATTAACAGGGGGTTGGAGTTTAAGAACCGTGGGCTAATGCTCCAACTGTACAGGACCTTGGTGAGACCAAATTTGGAATATTGTGTGCAGTTCTGGTCACCTCACTACAAGAAAGATGTGGAAGCGCTGGAAAGAGTGCAGAGGAGATTTACCAGGATGCTGTCTGGTTTGGAGGGTAGGTCTTATGAGGAAAGGTTGAGGGAGCTAGGGCTGTTCTCTCTGGAGCGGAGGAGGCTGAGGGGAGACTTAATAGAGGTTAATAAAATGATAAAGGGTATAGATAGAGTGAACGTTCAAAGACTATTTCCTCAGATGGATGGAGCTATTACAAGGGGGCATAACTATAGGGTACGTGGTGGGAGATATCGGATGGATATCAGAGGTAGGTTCTTTACGCAGAGAGTGGTTGGGGTGTGGAATGGACTGCCTGCAGTGATAGTGGAGTCAGACACTTTAGGAACATTTAAGCGGTTATTGGATAGGCACATGGAGCACACCAGGATGATAGGGAGTGGGATAGCTTGATCTTGGTTTCAGATAAAGCTCGGCACAACATCGTGGGCTGAAGGGCCTCTTCTGTGCTGTACTGTTCTATGTTCTAAGGGGCCATACAGTCTACAACTGTTACTATTTCTGATGTTTTTAAATTAAAAGCCAGACATTTCCCAACTGGGGGCCAGGCAGTAATATACAAATTAACACTTACCGTTCACTGCCTGGCAGACAGGAAAAGAAGATATTAATGTCCATGGAGAAGTAGTCAGGGTCAAAGCGGCAGGCAAGTTCACACATTTAGCCAATTAGGAATGGCTGGAACAGAAAAGAGAAAGATCTTACAGGTGGAGCATGGACAGTCTTAAAAACCATCACCTTGTCTGAATCTACAATCGTGATGTGGAGATGCCGGCGTTGGACTGGGGTAAACACAGTAAACACAGTAAAACTCTGACTGAATCTACAATCACCAGCTTCTCCATTTCCCAAAATAAAAATGAAGAATGCATCAACCCACTGCTCTCTATTTATTCAATTGCAGCTTCCAGCTTCACTTCGAATTGAAATCCTTAATGATAATTTATGGTGCAATTTGAAAGGTAGTTCAAAAAACAGTGAGACTTGGGATAACAGGCAGAGAGTTTTAAACACAACACTGGTTGAAACATTGTTTAAAAAGCTGGGAAAATATTCCAAATTTGTTAAAAACTGGAGTAATTCCTGCTGGGAATCAAACCCAGGTCCCTGGAGCTGTGAAGCAGCAGTGCTAACCACTGTGCTACCGTACCACCCAACTCGAAAAGCAATTATCTGAAAGAGTGAGGCCAAAAATAACCTCCCCTCCTGTTCCCCCTCCAACTGCCTGCTCTAATTGATTTTCCGATTTTGAATGGAATTATCAGCTGACAGAAGTTTTACTCACTGATATGGGAGCTCAGGACAAGGGGGCAAATATCTTATCAGAGCCAGGATATTCAGGAGATAAATTTAGGAAACACTTACTCACACAAAGGGTGGCAGAAGTGTGGAACTCTCTCCCACAGATAGCTGCAGATACTCGCTGTTGAATATTCTCCCCATGTCTGCATGGGTTTCCTCCGGGTGCTCCGCTTTCCTCCAACAGTCCAAAGATGTGCAGGTGAGGTGGATTGGCCATACTAAATTGACCCTCATGTCAGGGGGATAAACAGGGTAAATATGTGGGGTGACAGCAATAGGGCCAGAGTGGGATTGTGGCTGGTGCAGACTTGATGGGCTGAATGGCCTCTTTCTGCACTGTGGGGATTCTGTGAACAATTTTCAGTCTGAGATGGGGATATTTCTGCTGCCAAAAGGTGTGGATCTGAAGCCCAGGCGGCTGGATGGAGTTTGTCTCCCAGATCAATGGGTGGCTCAGGCTGGAGGGACTGAATGTCTGGCTCCTCCTCTTGCTGCTGCCGGAACTCAGAGCTTGTGCAGCTCCTGGAGCTGGGGGAGGCCATTCGGCCGCTTCGATATGGGACAGCCCACCTTTCAGACAGTTTATCCCTTGTCTGATGTCGGTGAGCTTTGTGTTATTTTTATTGAAGGGTCATTAACAATGTGCAGATTCACACAGACTCTATCCATGTTACTGGGTCACCAATGTTGCTGATGCTTCCCCCTGAGCGCGGGACACTCACAGTGAAGAAACAGCCTCCTCAGCCAGGCCCGGCCCGTTGCTAAGGGAACGCGGATCAGTCACTGCGCAGGCGCGGCCCGTCGCAAAGGGAACCTGGCCTCGTCATTGCGCAGGCGCGGCGCCTCTCCTCTGCAATCCGCTGACGTCAGCTCGTCAGCTCACGTGACGAGCTGTCAATCAATTGCCCCTTAAATATTGGGAATATATGGGAATAACAATATCAAGTTACATATGGAATTTTAACCATATCTCACCATTGACTTCAGTCATACACACATGTACAAATACATGTACACACACATGGCTAGGAACTTGCACATGTGATTTCAAAATGAAAGTAGATATAACTTTTGGGGCTCAAGGGATCAGGATATTGAATTTGATGATCAGCCATGACCAAAATGAATAGCGGAGCAGGGCCAAATGGCCTCCTGCTTCTCATTTCTAAGTTTCATACACTAACCCCCAAGCAGGCAAACACTTACACACACACACAGAATCACACACACAATTTCTCTCTCACGCACACACACTTGCCCATATAAGCACACAGATGCACACACCCTTCCCATGCACATATACTCTTACACACATACATGCAGAATACACACCCAAATACAGAGCACCTCCCACCTTGATACACACACACACACATACTGATACAGGCACCAAAATACATACACAGACACACACACTGATATACACGATTATACAGGTACGTACATACACAAACAAATACAATCTCCCATTTCATTGTTTCATCAAACAAGGCAGTTAAGAAAATACAGTTAGATACAGATGAAAACTCCCTTCATATTAGCCTCTCTTTCCCACTTTCCATCCAGCTGGAATGGGTAACAGAGAGAAACAAGGAGAGAGAGAGAGAGTAACAGAGGAGAGGAAAGCAATGGAGTGAGAGTCACAGACAGGGAGAGAAAGTGATTGAGATGGAGTGTGTTAGGCAGAGTTCTTGCAATGCTGAGTGCAGTGGCCTTTGAAGGTACCACACAGAACACAAAAAATAGGAGCAGAAGTAGGCCACTCTGCGCCTTGAGCCTGCTCCTCCCATTGATAAGATCATAGCTGATCTGACTGTGGCCTTAACTCTACTTTGCTGCCTGTCTCCCCACAATGCTCAACTCACTCTCTGGGAAAAGTGGTTAGCACTGCTGCTTCACAGCGCCAAGGACCCAGGTTTGATTCCCAGCTTGGGTCACTGTCTGTGTGGAGTTTACATGTTCTCCCTGTGTCTGCGTGAGTTTCCTCCGGGTGCTTCGGTTTCCTCCCACATTCTGAAAGACATACTGGTTAGGTGCAGTGAAAGGAACAGACGTCAACTGGGGGAATTTCACAATAACTTCATTGCGTTGTTAATGTAAAACTTGCTTGTGACCAATAATGAATTTTAACTTTGAATTCTAAACACTAACCGCCCCCTGAGAGAACAAATTATTCCTCCTCATCTCCATGAATTTTAAACTCTGCCCCTTGATACGAGATTCCCCCGTGTTGGCTCTGTTCTATGATAATACAGATGTTTAAAGATTATTCAGTAGTTCTTTAAGGGCACCAGAAACGGAAAAAACATGTGGCTCTTTACACAACAGATATATTTCAAGGGGATGTTGCAGCCAGCTGTGTGTGAGTGGGCAGTAATCTTCCCTCAGAATCAGACAGATTGTGGGTTCAGCTCAGAGCCTCAAATACTAGGCCCTGGGTATCAATCAGAGACTCCGAACACAGCATGATGTGAGAGCGGACAAAAGAAAATGGTGTTGAATTTGTGAGCCTTGCTTTGTGGAAAGCTTTAGTGCTTGGCCAGAATGTTAACTTTTCAGTGGGCCGACCAAATATTAAGCTGATCTTTCTCTACATCCCATCGGTAACCGCAACACTATATTCTGCACCTTCTCCTCTCCTCCTCCCCTATGTACGGTATGTTTTGTCTGTATAGCGCACAAGAAACAATACTTTTCACTGTATCCCAATACATGTGGCAATAATAAATCAAGTCAAATTAACACGTGAAGTTAGACCCTGTGGGGTGACAGTTGTCTGAATACAGATTCTATCTTATTGTAACATTCAGGTACCACGTGTACTGAGTTCATCAGCGTTCTCTCTGTATTGTGTGAATCCAATCTTGAAATATCCACTAATGTTGCTAATTCTGCCAACAGAAAGAGTGTTTGCATTCTCCGTGATTAGACCTCTTAATGATAAACAACATGGTTGATGAGTGGGATGGAGAGAGAGAGGAAGAGATGCAGTGTAACAGAGAGGTCGGGAGAATGAGAGAGAGCAATGCGGAGAGTAACAGTTGTCTGAATACAGATTCTATCTTATCGTAACATTAAGGTACCACGAGTATTGAGCTCACCAGCATTTGCAGAAGCCATTATATAAATCCCGTTCTGCCTGTATTGTGGTGAAACCAATCTTGAAATTTGCACTCATGTTGCTAATTTTGCCAAGACAGAAAGAGTGTTTGAATTCTCCATGATTAGACCCCTTCATGATAAAGACCATGGTGGATGAGAGGAAGAGAGAGATGGAGCAATGCAGAGTAACAGAGATAGAGGGTAAGGGAGCAATGCAGAGAGTAACAGTGAGATATTTGGAATAGAGATTAATTCAGATGGATAGTGAGTGTTGGGAAGTACAAGACGCTACATTAGCAAGGTAAAGATTTGAAAATGGAGGAGTGTTTCTTACCCACTTTTAAAAGACAATCCACACTCACACCAGTCACATTTCACACTCTTGCTCAGTCCTGTGTTGGGGGATGTTGAGTGTGGGATCAGTGTTTGCTTTTCTCAAACCGCACTGATATTCCCAACAAGGGCAAGAGGTTTCAGTGTTTAAAAAATGTAAACATTTAAAAACAAAAGCAGACGGGATTTGGTTAAATCTCACGGGATCCAGGGTGAGGTAGCCAAATGGAAACAAAATTGGTCGATGACAGAAGACGGAGGGTGGTTTTTCAAACTGGAGGCCTGTGACCACTGCCTCGGGGATCGGTGCTGGGTCCCCTGTTATTTGTCATTTACATTCATGATTTGGATGAGAATTTAGTAGGCATGCTTCGTAAGTTTGCAGATGACACCAAGGTTTGTGGCACGGTGGACAGTGAAGAAGGTTATCGAGGATTGCAACAGGATCTTGATCATTTGATCGAGTGGGCTGATGAATGTCGGATGGAGTTTAATTTAGGTAAATGCGAGGTGATGCATTTTGGTAGATCGAACCAGTGCAGGACTTACTCAGTTATTGGTAGGGCGTTGGTGAGAGTCATAGAACAAAGTGATCTAGGGGTACAGATTCATAGCTCCTTGAAAGTGGAGTCACAATGGACAGAGTGGTGAAGAAGGCATTCCGCATGCTTGGTTTCATTGATCAGAACACTGAATACAGGAGTTGGAATGTCATGTTGAAGTTGTTGAAGACATAGGTGAGACTTCACTTGGAATACTGTGTACTGTTCTGGTCACCCTATCATACACAGGATATTATTAAACTAGGAAGTGCGCAGAAAAGAACTATGGGGACGCTACAAGGTCTTGATGGTTTGAGTTATAAGAAGAGGCTGCATAGACTGGGACTTTTTTCCCTGGAGCGTAGGAGGCTTGGGGGTGGTCTTACAGTGGCCTGGCTGGATTCACTTTTTCTTTTCAGATTCAGTGTCACAGTCCTGCCTGGGTTCACTCTGTCCTTTTGAGATTCACAGTCACAGGCCTGACCAGATTCAGTGTGTCCTTTTGAGATTCAGTGAAAATGTCTGGCTGTGTTCAGCCTGTCCGTTGAGATTCAGTGTCACAGGCCTGACTGGGTTCAGTCTGTCCGTTGAGATTCAGTGTCACAGGCCAGGCTCGATTCAGTCTGTCCTTTGAGATTCAGTGTCACAAGCATGGCTGGATTCAGTGTCACAGGCCTGGCTGTGTTCACTGTGTCCATTGAGATTCAGCGTCACAGGCCTGGCTGGGTTCTCTGTGTCCTTTGGGATTCAGTGCTACAGGCCTGGCTGAGTTTACTGCATCCTTTGAGGTTTAGTGTCACAGACCTGGCTTGGTTGAACGTCTCCTTTGAGATTCAGTGTCACACATATGCCTGGATTGACTATGATCTATGAGATTCAGTGTCACAGGCCTGGCTGGGTTCACTGCGCCCTTTGAGATTCAGTGTCACAGGCCTGGCTGGGTTCACTGCGCCCTTTGAGATTCAACGTCACATGTATACCTGGATTCACTCTGTCCCTTGAGTTTCAGTGTCACAGGCCTGGCTGCGTTCACTCTGTCGTTTGTGATTCAGTATCACAGACATGGCTGGATTCACTGTTTTTTAGATACAGTGTCACAGGCCTGGCTGGATTTGGAGTGTCCCCTGTCGCGATTTGGAGTGCCCCCTGTTAATTATGAGCGCACGGTTCAATTATGAGTGCCTATTGTCAATTAGGAGTGGCCTCTGTCATTTCCGACTGTCCCCGGTCAATTAGGAATGCCGCCTATCTCGATTTGGAGTGCCCGATCTCGATTATGTGTGTCCTTATCTCAATTAGAGGGCCATGGACCAAATCCTGAGTGGACTGACAGGAGTCCAGTGTCACCTGGAAGATATCTTGGTCATGGATTCAACTATTTTCCAAGCAGTTGGAGAATATATAAAGGTTGCAGGAGCACGGCCTGCAAGTCAAGAGGGAAATGTGAGTTCTTCCAGGAGTCCATTGAATACCTGGGTCATGTAATTGAGGGCAATGGATTATACAAGGCCGAAGATGGAGGCCATCTTGAAGGCCCCAAGACCAGGCAATGTGTCCCAATTAATGTATTTGGGTCTAATCAATTGCTATGGCAACAGCATTGAAACTGATGCTCCGTTTGCTGGTGAAAGGACAGCTGTGGAAGTGAACAAAAAAAAATAGGAGGCCTTCGTGGCGGTAAAGCAGGCTTTGAAGAGATTGGAAATGATAGTTCACTTTAACCCAAAGTTACCGTTGCAGCTTAGATGCGACACCTCGCCCAATGGGGTTGGGGCTGTCCTGTCTCTCATTAGAGGAAGATCCATTGTATTCGCTTCTAGATCATTGATGAAAGGTGAGGAAAAGTATGCTTGGGTGGAAAAAGAAGGCTTCGGCATCGTCGTTATGTCAAGAAATTAAATGATCTGCCATGATTATGTTGAGTGATGGAGCAAACTCGAAGGGCTGAATTGCCGACTCCCACTCTTAATTCCTAGAATTCATCTTCCATCCTTGGACCATACACTGGGGTACCATCCATGGCAGCAGCTCGATTGCAGAGGTGGGCGTTGGTGCTGTCAGTAGACCCCCCAGTCAAAGAAACACAGCAATGCGGAAGCTCTGCCAAGGCTGCCTTTGCCTGGAGATAAAGATGTTCCTGGCTGGAATGTGAAGATAATGCATTTCACACAAGAAGATAAAGTTCCGGTAACCGCTAACCAGGTATGGAAAGCAATCGGAATGATCTGGTTATGAGGCAGGGAGTGGAACTTGTCCAGAGAGGGAGAGTAGAAAGCACCCAGAGTTATAGCGGTCAATGTGCAGAAGCTGGGAGCTGTCGGTGTTGCTGGAAGCCTCATTCCCCCATCATTAAATGGAAAGGTGCTGGAACGGGAGCACCAAGGGCACCCGGGGGTGCTGCCAATGAAAGAAATAACAAACTGTGGTACTGCCCAAATGGGAGAGAAAGCGGGATGGTGCGAATGCTGCTTTGGGACGGAAGGTGCCGCCCTTGCCGCCTCTTGCCGGCTGGGACTGTCCCCAATGGCAGCGAATCCACAGCAAGTTGCTGCTTCATCAAAATCTTAATGTGGAGATGCCAGCGTTGGACTGGGATAAGCTCAGTAAGAAGTCTCACAACACCAGGTTAAAGTCCAACAGGTTTATTTGGCAGCACAAGCTTTCCCAGTGTCTCTTTCTACCTGTGTGTGAAGAGCTGTGTTCACAAACAGGGCAGACACAGGCACAGACTCAATTTACAAGATAATGGTTGGAATGCGAGTCTTTACAGGGAATCAAGTCTTAAAGGTCCAGACAATGTGAGTGGAGAGAGGGTGAAGCACAGGTTAAAGAGGTGCGATGTTGTCTCCAGCCAGGACAGTTGCTCATCAAAATCTACGCGAGTGGACCCACACCAGCTGCCAATCATTCTGCTGGAGCGAGTTCCTATTGGCTGTGTTCAACTGATGGACTGCGCAATGAGCCAATGAGGAATGATGACGCAATGAGGTTCCGCCCACTGGGTGACGTGCTGGGACTGACTTTTTAAAAAAAATAGAGCACAAACAGGCCCTTCGGCCCACAAGTTGCGCCGGTCATGTCCCTGCCTAATAAGAACATCAGATTTCCTTCCCGAAAGGAAATTAGCAAACCAGACAGGTTTTTAGAACAATGGTTTCATGGCCATCATTAAACTTTTAATTCCAGGTTCCATTTTAATTGAATTCGAATTCCACCATCTGCCTTGGTGGGATTTGACCCTGGGTCCCCAGATCATTATCCTGGGTCTCTGGATTACCAGTCCAGCAACAATTCCCCGATGCCACAACGTCCCCTTTGTGAATAATGGTAAGGAATTAACAGTAGAGAAAAAGTCTCACTTTCAAAATTCAGTTTCAGGAATAAAATAGCGATTTACTGTGTAAATACAGCGAGTCATTTTATAATAACAGAGCGGCGACGTTAAATTACATTATGGGCGGCACAGCGGCTGGCGCTGCTGCCTCACAGCGCCAGGGAGCCGGGTTCAAGTCCCGGCCTTGGCTCACTGTCTGTGTGGAGTCTGCACATTCTCCCCGTGTCTGCGGGGCTTTCCTCCCACTCTGCAAAGATGAGCAGGATAGGCGCATTGGCCATGCTAAATTGCTGCTCAGTGCCAGGGGGATTAGCAGGGTTAATACGGGATAGGGCCTGGGTGGGACTGTGGTCGGTACAGACTCGATGGACCAAATGGCCTCCTCCGGCACTGCAAGGTTTGTATGATTCTATATTTCATAGAAAGATCTCCGCTATTACAATCTAGGCCTTGGATGCATAAACTGTACAGCACCATCTAAATTATTACAATCTAGTGCTTGTAAGAGTAAATAGAGCAACAGATCTCTTAGTTATTTCAGTCTGGGCCCTGTATGAGCATTTGCAGAACATGCAACTAAATTGCTTTTACAGCTGCACATTCAACAAATGCAAGGAAACTGACTGAGAGCTTGATTGAATATGAGGACACGTGCACATTCACAGTGCAATACATGTTTTGTCACAGCAGCCACAAATCCCAAACTCTTATTTCTAAAGAGAGAACTGGTACCCATAAAGTTTGTGCCTCATGGAAATCCCCTCCCCACCCTTTTGCCCTGTCTGGGCTTCTACTGCACAACTTTCACCTCCCTGCCTTTGCCCGCAGTCCGGACACACCCTGGTCTGCCTTGTTGCTCTCTGGCAGCTACATGTGGCTTTTGCTGCCAAATAAACCTGTTGGACTTTAACCTGGTGTTGTGAAACTTCTTACTGTAGCTACGGTCCCCAGTGGATGGCCATTCATGCGCGAGTCCTCCCCTTTATCATCAGGACCTCGGGTGGAGGGTTTTGCATGCAGCAGCACCATACAGCCACAGGTTGAATTGGTTCATGGATTTAAAGTACGTCGGTAATTTTTGCAGCCTTGTGGAGTCCATATCTGTAAGTTGTCAAAGGCTGCACTTCATTTTTAGTTTCCTGAAAAATCTGTAACTTTATTTTTTGGTGGCAGTTCACCCCAAGCATCGATCCTTAGGCACCCGTTATGGAGGGTGGCGGGAATGGAGGAGGACCTCCTCATTTGCCTGCTCCTGTGCTTGGCCGAACTGGCCATTCATAGGTCCAGGCAACGGGAGGTTGAGTGGGTCGTCCGTCCCAACTGTTTACCCATCTACCGCAGGGATGTTCACTGCCAGGTGAAAGGGAGAATGTGATCTCTGCTGGCAACATGGGAGCTTTCCTTACCTGGTGGGCACTGTGAGGACTGGAGTGTGTTTTAACCCCTTTCATCATATTTTGCTTTATTGTTTAAGTTTCCTTGGAGATTCTGTTCATTTTTAGGATGCTGCATTTTAATTCCTGCACAGTGGTTAGCACTGCTGCTTCACAGCTCCAGGGACCTGGGTTCGATTCCCGGCTTGGCTCTGTCTGTGTGGAGTTTGCATATTCTCCTCGTGTCTGCGTGGGTTTCCTCCGGGTGCTCGGGTTTCCTCCCACAGTCCAAAGATGTGCGGGTTAGGTTGATTGGCCATGCTAAAATTGCCCCTTAGTGTCCTAAGATGCGTAGATCAGAGGAATTTGCGGGTAAATGTGTAGGGATATGGGGGTAGGGCCTGGGTGGGATTGTGGTCGGTGCAGACTCGATGGGCCGAATGGCCTCTTTCTGCACTGTAGGGTTTCTATGATTCTTTCTATGATTTCTAATTTGTTGATGTGGTTTATTTGGTTAAGATACAGATTGCAAGATGCAGAATTTCACTGGCATCTCAATCTCTGGACTTTTCCCTCGATGCCAACAGTCCACAGTCAGTCACCTTGCAGAAATGTCCCCCCTCATTTTAACAAAGAGCAGAGGGCTTTCCTTGTCAGCAGCTGCTGCACCCCTGGGATGGGGGAGGGAGAAGGCATGGGGTGGAGGGGGACAACAAGGGTGAGATAGAGATGGAGTGAGAGGTGGAGGGGGTAACCAATTGTAGGTTGCAGTGGTTAGAAAAAACATATGTACAAATTTATGATTTCTGAAATTTGTATTAATTTTGAGCAAACTGGCAGTGGATGTTTGATGAATTGTCAGTCTGGTAGATTGTGTTCAGTGACAGGTGAACAATAATCTCATTGAATGAACGAGCTAACACTCGGGAGTGTTCACTTCTGTTCCTGTAAGTTTGTAAATACCTGCGGTGGTTCCTTGATGTGGTGAGGTTCCTCAATTAACTCCTGCTGATGTTGGAACAGAGTCTCGTCAATAAAAAGTAATCTTGTCCCACACATTGGTCAGAGTAGTGGAGAATAGGAGAAGTGAATGGGGAAGATTGAAGAGATAGGGAGGGAGTCAGTCACAAGGTGTTTGGAAGGAAGGGAAGATCTCTCTCTCTCTCTCTCCCCCTGAACCATTTTCTCTCTGTTTTTCATTCTTCCTCCCTCTCTCTCCCTGAACCATGCTCTCTGTCTGTCTGCACGTGAGATAAAACGGTTCGCGAACAGCGGTGTTTGAATAGAAACAGCCTCAACACTGAAAATATCTGGGTGATTCTAGTCTGAATAGACACAGCATTATAATACTGAGTATCTCTGAGTGATTCCAGTCTCAATACAGACAGCATTATAATGCTGAGTATATCTGGGTGACTCGAGGCTCAATACAGACCATCAACCAATATTGTTGAACCATACAATCCCTGCATTGCAAAAGGAGGCCATTCGGCGAATGGAGTCTGCACCGAACACAATTCCACCCAGGCCCTATTTCCCGTAACTCCATATTTAACCGTGCTAATCTCCCTAACACTAGTGTCAATTTAGTATGGCCTATCAACCTAACCCACACATCTTTGGACCGTGTGAGGAAACCGGAGCACCCGATGGAAATTCACGCAGACTCGGGGAGAATGTGCAAACTCCACACAGACAGTGAGCCAAGGCCGGGAATTGAATCGGATCCCTGGCACTGTGAGCAGCAGTGCTAACCACTGTGCCACTGTGTCGCCCGTGCATCTGGGTGATCTAGTCTGAATACAGAGACAGAATTCTAACACTGAGTGTATCTGGGTGATTCTAGGCTGAACAGAGAGAATTAACTGCATCATAACACGGAGAACGTCTGTGGTTATTGTTACACTTTTCAAACACTCACTATCTGTACATTCATTCGAAGCTTGGGGAGAAAATGACGATTCTGTTTTTCACTCAAAAAACCATATGGGTAGCACAGTGGTGGGCACTGGTGCCTCACAGTGCCAGGGACCTGGGTTCAATTCTGGCCTGTCTGTGTGGAGTTTGCACATTCTCCCCATGTCTGCATGGATTTTCTCCGGGTGCTCCGGTTTCCTCCCACAGTCCAAAGATGTGCGGGTTATGTCGATTGGCCATGCTAAATTGACCCAAGTCTCAGCGGATTAGTAGAGTAAATATGTGGGGTTGCAGGAATAGGGTCTGGATGGGATTGTGGTCGGTGCAGACTCGATGGGCCGAATGGCCCCCTTCTGTACTGTAGGAATTCTATGAAAACCCAGATTGAAAATTAGGATCGTCTGATCAGACATTGTGTAACCTTCATTTAATGTGTCCAATGGGCTTACAGTAATCAAACATTTTCAACTCTCTTATTCAAATTCCCTGTTCACTCCGCGAGATGGACTGTCCGAGGATTGAGGAAATTGTCATTCTCATTGAAACATTTCCAACAGTCTTATTGAATCTTTCTTTCAGGTCTGGATGGTGGGCTGACCTGGGAGTGAGAAAATTGTCGTTCTCATTCACCTGGCACTATTTGTCATTTTGTTTCTCTCCTGCTTTAATCAGATGTCCGGTGAATGCTAGATTAATTGAGAAAATCCACAGCTGGAAGTAAGCAAGGAGTGTGGACTGCGGGACTGTAAGAGGTGAACCAGCACAGGATTGTGAGCGCCAATCAGAGAGAGACCTTGAGATTGAAAGAACTTCTGTATATTTTCTGGAGAATAAGGCGAGAGAAAGTTGCATTTACTCTGGTCCTGTTGACAGAACACAAAGGTTCCAAGGTGAGGTCAGAAATGCTGAGTGAGAGAAAGGAGAGTCTGAGCACTGAGTACAATTATTCAAGACAAAGTGTTATTTACTGTCAAGTTGGATTAGTTTGTGCCTCAGTAAACTTTAATTTAATAAAACCGCAGTTCGGTCTCGTTATATAAGACACGCAATCTTGGAATCGCAGCTTCAGTGTTACTTCAAAACAAACTGGTTGACTGTTATGGGTTAATCTTCCTCTTAACTGAACTGAGGGTGTGTGATGGTGGTTTTGTTATTTCTGTTTTCAGTTATATTTGCTGACGGATTTCCTCTGTTGCCAGGGTAACAATCTGACTGATCTCAGTACCAGAGACAGGTGCGAGCACCAACTGGTGGAGAGAAATTGGATGGGTGGGGGCCAGGCGAGGGGATCAGCGTGTGAGGGGCGGGATTCTGCAGATAGACAGAAGCAATCAGATATACAAGGCAGAAGGAGAGGGAGACCAGGGCAATCCAAGACAGACAGGAGTAAAGGAGCAAAGGAAAAACAAAGAGGTGGGGAGAGATGCGCGAATGCAGACAGGCAAGGAAGTTAGAAACTGTCATAGCCAATACTCTTGAGACCAAGCAACATCCTGGTAAACCAAAGCTTCAATATACTTCGGGAAGTGTGGCGACCAGAACTGCATGCAATAGTCCAAGTGCGGCCTAACCAAGGTTTTATATAGCTGCAACATGATATGCTAACGCTTATACTTAATGCCCTGGCCATATGCCTTCTTAATCACCTTGGCCACCTGTGTTGCCACTTTTAGGGAACTGTGGACCTGCACACCCAGATCCCTCTGTGTCTTAATGTTCCAATGAGTTCTGCCATTTAAAGTACAATTCACACGTAAATCTGATCCTCCAAAATGCATTACCTCGCATTTGTCCAGATTAAAATCCATCTGCCATTTCTGTGCCCGAGTCTCCAATCTATCTATATCCCGTTGTAAACTCAGCACTTTTAGCATCTCCACCAACCTTTGTGTCACCCAAAGACTTACTAATCAGACCACCAACGTTTTCCTCCAAACAAAATAGGTCCGGCACTGATCCATGCAGAACACTACTCGCTACAAATCACCATTCTGAAAAAATTCCCTTCCCCTGCTGCTCTCTGGGGCAAATTTTCCCATTCTGCCGACCACGAGAATTGGAATGCTGAGGGGTGGCCCATGGAAAGGTCCACTGACCTCGGGTTGGATTTTACGGCCGCAACATCCTGCCCCCTCTTCTATTACCAAGCCAATTCTGTTTCCATCTCGCCAGCTCACCCCGAATCCCTTGTAATTTCAGTTTTTGTTCCAGTCTGCCATGTGGGATCTTGTCAAACACCTTACTCCAGTCACTATAAACTACATCCACAGCCTTCCCTCATCAATTATCTTTGTCACGTCAAGTTGTTGAGACATGACTTTCCCCCAACAAAACCATGCTGCCTGACACAAGCTAGTCAATTTCTTCCAAATGTGCATGTATCCTGTCCTTTAATATCTTCACCAAAAGCTTCCCCACCACAGACGTTTGGCTCACCAGCCTTTGATTTCCTGGATTATCCCTGCTTTCTTTCTCAAACGAGGGATCAACAATGGCTATTCTTCAGTCCTCTGGAACCTCGCCTGTGGTTAAAGAGGATGTGAAGATATCTTTCTACTCGCCTCTTTGTTACCTCCCACAGTAAACTGGGGACGATCCCATCTGTCCCCGGGGACTTGTCTACCTCACTGCAATTTAGGATACCAATCACTTCCTCCTTTGATTATATTGGTATTCTCCAGAGCATTCACACACCCATGCTTGGCCTCAACATCCTTCATGCCCATCTCCTTGATGAATACCAATACAAAGTACTCTTCAAGGATCTCACCGCCTTCCTGTGGCTCCATGCATAACTTCCCTCCATTGTCCTTGAGTGGGCCTATTCTTTCTTGGGCTACCCTCTTGCTCCGAATATATGCATACAAGCCTTGGGATTCTCCTTCACCCTGTTTGCGAAAAACATTTCATGGGCCCTTTTAGTCCACCTAATTCAGTGTTTAAATTCCTTACTATTTTCTCTCTGTTCCTCAAGGGCTTTGTCAGTTTTTTTAGTTGCCGAGACCTATGTTTTCTTTTTGACTAAGTTTACAATTTTCCTTTCCATCTATGGTTCCCGAATTCTGCCATTTCTGTTGTTCATTTTTCCTGACGATGCATGTCCTGCACTTCAATCAACTGGCTTTTAATCGCCTCCCACGTTCCAGACGTGGATTTTCCCTCAAATAGCCGCTCCCAGTCCGCAATCCCCAGTTCCTGTCTAATTTGTAGGTATTTGGCCCTTGTCCAATAAAGCACCCTGAACCAAGGGTTACTCTTGTCCTTATCCATTACTACCCGAAATCTTATGGAATCATGGAATCCTTTGCTCCTGTCTGGTCTGAGCTTTCCAGGTTATGTGTAACTGACTGTTTTTTTAAATTTCAAAAATATACTTTATTCATAGAAAAACTCTCAAATAAGACATTGCAAACGACAGATCCAAAAGTTACCAACAGTGCAAAAAATGAATCATTTTTACAGTACAATACAGTGCTCATTTACAAAACATTACATTCATTACATTTCATTACTTAAAAACTATGTGCATACATCAGAGTTTACTGTGTGCCGTTATTTTTCAGTTTGGCACACAGTTACGCAGGCCGAGGGTATTCTGCAGTTACCGGGCCCTCGGTCTGCCTCGGTTAAGACGCTTTACATGGTGGCCTTTTCCCATTGTGCCTTTGCGGCGGCTGCCCCAAGCTTGAGCGCGTCCCTGAGCACGTAGTCCTGGACCTTGGAATGTGCCAGTCTGCAGCACTCGGTCGAGGACATACTGACTGATGCTTTTTCAAATTTGAATTTCCTTGCTCCGCCTTCGACTTGCTCTTCACACTCTTGCAATTCTTAGCTAAACACCCCTTTTTGTTGCAGTGGTGACAAACAGCATCAATAAAATTACAATGATCCACATCGTGTGTCCCTCGACACCGGAAACATTGCATTGCTTTCACCTTTCAGCTTGCTGCCTCTTTCTCTGCTTGATGCAGTGCACCCTCCTGCACATCAACATTGGTCTTCTGAATATCTTTTGCATTGCAGCCATTTCCATGCCCTGAGAAATTTCAAGGGCCCTCTTGAAAGTCAATGTGGCTTCAGCCAGTAACTGATGCTGGCTGGGTGTGGGCGAGGCCGGGTCATTGGGGTTGATGAGGAACTAATCCTGATCTGTTCAGATGACTCGATGTGGATTACAGAGGGAGCCTCACTAGAATTATATTGTAAATTTAGTGTTAAATTGAAGAGACTCGTAATGGAGAATGAATTTGTGCTTTGGGATTTTTTTTTGACAAAATCAGACACTGGAAGTACGAGTTGTTGTGTGAGAGTATGAGTGAAACAGGTAACTGCAGTTTACATTGTTTGTTTCAAAACTTGGTTTTAAATTATTGCTGTTGAATAACTTCCAATTCAAATTTGAAGAAATTAAGTGACTGAATCACTTTTCCATTTCCATATTGGAGAAAGGAGAGGACATCTACTGAGTTTGATTAGGTGCACAGGTGTCGGGTCACATACACTGACCCATTCTCACAAGTGGAGAATATGGAGCCACGTGCATTTCTATAGCATCTTTAATGGAGCAAAACTTCCCAAGACACAACAAGAGAAAAATTCAGTGGGAAAACAAAGACATCAGACATTCGATGGAGTAGCTGGGCAGGTGACTAATTTTAATCAGATTGTTGATCTTTTTGAACTGAATCTGAGGAGAGGGAAAAGTAAAGTGGGGCGGCACGGGAGCACAGTGGTTAGCACTGCTGCTTCACAGCTCCAAAGACCTGGGTTCGATTCCCGGCTTGGGTCACTGTCTGTGTGGAGTTTGCACATTTTCCTCGTGTCTGCGTGGGTTTCCTCCGGGTGCTCCGGTTTCATCCCACAGTCCAAAGATGTGCGGGTTAAGTTGATTGGCCATGCTAAAATTGCCCTTAGTGTCCTGGGATGCATAGGTTAGAGGGATTAGTGGGTAAATATGTAGGGATATGGGGGTAGGGCCTGGGTGGGGTTGTGGTCGGTGCAGACTCGATGGGCCGAATGGCCTCTTTCTGTGCTGTAGCGTTTCTAAGAAGATTTCTAAGAAGATTTCTAAAGCAGCCGAGAGGCTTAGAGAGGGAATTCCAGAGCTCAGGACTTGGCCTGAATTGTGGACAAATTATCCTCAAGATAGACAACCTGTCACATTGGGTAAGATAGAGATGTCGCTGGCTTCGAGAGCTGCTGTAGGTTACATGAATAGGAAGAGAAGGCCATGGGGAGATTGAAAAGCTAGTTTGAGTATTTTAAAATTAAGGTGCTGTGAGCCAGTGTGAGTTGGTGAACACAGGTGAATGAACTGAGACTTGGTGTGAGTTGGTTTTGATTTAGGAAGCAGAGTTTCAGAGCAGTGAGAATGTAGAGCTTGACATCAGCAGCTTGCATGTGGAACCTGCTGCCAGGTTACCGAGGGGCAGCATGTTGATGAGAAATTGAAGAGGGCCAATGATAGAGATAATGGTGTGGGAGAGACCAAGGTCACTGATTTTTGATGTCCAGGAACAGAGAAGAATTGAACCAAGAGCCTTTGATGTATTCCCACTCAGCTGGAGCACAGGAGGCAGGGGTTGGAGAAGGATGACATGGTCAAGCACGTTAAAGGCTGCAGACGGGTGAATGAAGATATTTCATTGACTTTTGTCAGAGTTGGATAGGATAGTATTTGTGATTTTAAGAGCAGTGGCAGGGTGCAAACATAAGAACACAAGAACATAAGAAATAGGAGCAGGAGTAGGCCATCTACCCCTCGAGCCTGCCCCGCCATTCAATAAGATCATGGCTGATCTGAAGTGAATCAGTTCCACTTACCCGCCTTCTCCCCATAAACCTTAATTCCCCTGCCGATCAGAAATCCATCTATCTGTGACTTAAACATATTCAACGAGGTAGCCTCCACCACTTCAGTGGGCAGACAATTCCAGAGATTCCCCACCCTCTGAGAGAAGACGTTCCTCCTCAACTCTGTTCTAAACTGACCCCCCTTTATTTTGATGCTGTGCCCTCTAGTTCTGGCTTCCTTTCTAAGTGGAAAGAATCTCTCCACTTCTACCCTATCCAGCCCCTTCATTATCTTATGTGCCTCTGTAAGATCACCCCTCAGCCTTCTAAGCTCCAACGAGTACAAACCTAATCTGCTCAATCTCTCCTCATAATCAACACCCCTCATCCCCGGTATCAACCTGCTGAACCTTCTCTGCACTCCCTCCAAGGCCAATATATCTCCTTTCGCAAGTAAGGGGACCAAAACTGCACACAGTATTCCAGCTGCGGCCTCACCAATGCCTTGTACAGATGCAACAAGACTTCTCTGCTTTTATATTCTATCCTCCTCGCGATGAATGCTAACGTCTCATTTGCCTTCTTGATCACCTGTTGTACCTGCAGACTGAGTTTTTGCGACTCATGCACAAGGACCCCCAGATCCCTTTGCATAGTAGCATGTTGTAATGTTTTTCCATTTAAATAATAATCCAATTTGCTATTATTTCTTCCAAAGTGGATAACCTCGCATTTGCCAACGTTATACTCCATCTGCCAGATCCTCGGCCACTCACTCAGCCTATTCAAATCTCTCTGCAGACCTTCCGCTTCCTCCATGCAATTCACTTTCCCACTTATCTTCGTGTCGTCAGCAAACTTTGTTACCCTACACTCAGTCCCCTCCTCCAGATCATCTATGTAAATAGTAAACAGTTGAGGCCACAGTACCGATCCCTGCGGCACGCCACTAGTCACCATCGGCCAACCAGAAAAGCACCCATTTATTGCAACTCTCTGCTTCCCGTTGGGTAGCCAATCCCCAATCCATGCTACACCCTACCCCCAACTCCATGTGCCCCAATCCTCTGCAGCAACCTTTTGTGAGGCACCTTATCGAATGCCTTTTGGAAATCCAAAAACATTACGTCTACCGGTTCCCCTCCGTCTAACGCACGAGTCACATCTTCATAAAAATCCAGTAAGTTCGTCAAACACGACTTTCCCCTCATTAATCCATGCTGCGTCTGCTTGATCGAACCATTCTTCTCCAGATGGCCTGCTATTTCTTCTTTAATGATGGATTCCAGCATTTTCCCAACTGCAGACTTTAAGCTAACTGGCCTGTAGTTACCCACCTTTTGTCTACTTCCTTTTTTAAACAGCGGCGTAACAGTAGCCGTTTTCCAATCAGCTGGCACTACCCAGAGTTCAGTGAATTTTGATGAATAACTACTGACGCATCTGCTATTACCTCTGACATTTCTTTCAGTACCCTGGGATGCATTCCATCCGGGCCCGGGGACTTGTCCACCTTCAGTCCTGTTAGTCGACCAAGCACTGCCTCTCCAGTAACAATAACTGTATTGAGTACCTCTCCTCCTACCAACACTCGATCGTTAATATTCGGTAAACTATTTGTACCTTCCACCGTGAAGACCGACACAGAAAACCTATTTAAAGTCTCAGCCATTTCCTCGTTTTCCACTATTAAATCCCCCCTCTCGTCCTCCAAGGGTCCAACATTCACTCGAGCCACTCTATTCCTTTTTATATATTTGTAAAAACTTTTACTGTTATCTTTTATGTTTAGAGTTGGTTTAGTTTCATAATCTATCTTTCCTTTCTTTATCGCTTTCTGATTCATTCTTTTTTTTTAAAGCTTTCCCAATCTTCGAAGTCTCCACTAGTCACCATCGGCCAACCAGAAAAGCACCCATTTATTGCAACTCTCTGCTTCCTGTTGGGTAGCCAATCCCCAATCCATGCTACACCCTACCCCCAACTCCATGTTTTTGGCCACTCTGTACACATCGATTTTTAATTTAATACTCTCCTTTATTTCCTTCGTTATCCACGGCTGGCTATCTCTTTTCTTACAGTCCTCCTTTATCACCAGAATATATTTTTGCTGAGGACTGAAAAAGATCGCCTTAAAAATCTTCCATTGACTGCATGATGCTCCTGCAAATATGGTCACGGATTTGGGAGGTAACAACATGTTCAATGACTTTGGAGAGGGAAGTGGAAACTGGAAATGGGGCAGAGGATTGCAAGGGTGAAGGCTGAATTTTTCAAGGGACCTGATGAGGTATTTTATGAAACAGCTGTCACAAATATCGCGGTAACATATGTGCAATTGTAATATTCTGAAATATATCTTGCATAACAGTGAAAACCTCAATGCTCTGCTTCTGATTTTAATATTTACACCTGATCCTGACATTGATATTATCCTCACTACAGAGTCTCAGAATCAGAGAACATCTGTCAATGTCATGGCTGAAGGTTCAAATAGGGGAAAATATCCAACATCTTCAACAAGAATGAGCATGGACACAGGTAGGATCACAAAACAATACAAATATAATTTGTTCTGTCTGCCGCTCACACAGGAAGAGGGAACAGGACAGGAACAGAGTAGAAAGTTGGAGTGAGTGACCATCCAGAGCGGGTTTAACCAAGGTTCGGCCGGGGGCCGGGTGTGACCTGTGAAGCTCCTCTCCGCGGCCCCGGAGGCAGTTTTCAAATTGTCAAACAGCTGAGTTCCAATTCAAGATTCTGCTTGGAGCTGCTCCTCCAATCAGAGGTTGCTTCTCTCCCCCGTTGCTGCTGATTGGCCGACTTGTGAGTGTGCATGGGAGAAACAATCCATGATTGGTGGTGCAGTGAACAGTGTGCTGAAGGCTGGTGTGAGAAAGAATCAATGGTATCTCTGGGTGGGGCAAACTGCAGTGGGGCTGGAGGCCGATGGGAGGGAGCAGACGTGGCAGGGCCAGAGTGGGTGAAGCCTTGGCAGGTCAGTCGGGTAAAATGGAATTGGGGGCAAAGAAGGAATGTTTGTCATTTTCGTGAGACCATGGGACCATTTTACAGGTGACTAAAGGGACATGTGAATGAGTGAGGGTGTGTGGGAGAAAGAGTGACCATGTGTCTGTGTGGGGTGGTGAGAGTGAGAAAGAAAATTGAGACTGGACGTATGCATTCACACTCATCCTCACCCACTCCACATCACACGAGGGCACTGCCTCAGAGGGTGGGAGATTGCGCGCCATGACTTAAATGTCTCTAAGTGAGGTCCATGTATGGAAAAGGGAGAAAATCTGTGGTGAGGGGCGACGGTCGCTCTGTGTCTCAATTGGGGGGGGGGGGTAGAAGTTTGCTCTGTGTCACAGTGGGTGAGGGTAGCTCTGTCTCTCAGGGAAGGGGTGGTTCTCTGTCTCAGTGCAGGGAGGGCTCTCTGTGTCTCAGTGGGGTGGGGGTCCGAGGGGTCTTTTTCTTTTTTATCATTTTGTTCTTACATCGGGATGCCAATATTTTGAGAGCTGGTTCTCTGGGAGCTGCCTCCTGTTTTGCTTTGCTAATTGTCAAAAAATCTGGCATGAAAATCCGACAGTGCAGCTGGTGGTCTATATCCCACTTTTCCAGCTGAGTTAACAGACAAAAAAAATCAGGATCTTCCATTTGTTATCTTTCCGAAATTCGGCCTCTTGAGTGATTGAAAAATGCATATATGGCCCCTGAGGTGTGAAGGTGAACAAGCCTGATCTAGAGTGAGATCACAGTCACAGATTGAGGGAGCTCGGCATA